>NC_089731.1:6090108-6246195 GCF_035083965.1 Branchiostoma lanceolatum | reverse complement strand
CATGAACTTGACATGCTTACAACGCCGTTAAACTTTTGACCGCGAAGTTCCATGATTGCACGGAGAGCGACCGCGCGCGCAGGTAGAACGCGCCAGTTACGGCGTCTTCATAACGGAGTGAACATTTTCAGCATTCCACGTCGTGTACTCAACTATTTAAATCAACATCAAACTACGTACCAATGGAAAGCTAAAGTTTGAGAGAATCAGCATACAAATCATAAGAGGGTTAGTGAATTCTTGGTGTTTACGACGCCGTGACAAAGATGAACATCAAGTCCCGTGGTTTCTGCTTCGCCGACGTGTTCGAATTGTGTTCGGAACGGGCGAGGCGCCGTGTCTTGTTTTTCGACAAAGTGAACATTTTCTATACGAGTGCTGCGCTCCCCTGTTTTCAAATAAACAATAAACTATATATCAAATGAAAGGTAAGGTTTATGGAAATCAGCACAGAGATTTTCAAGAATATTCATGAACGCTACATACCTACTTCAAGCCATCCAAAATGGCGTAAAGTACGCAATGTTCAGTGGATAATTTCTTATAGTGTGACTCATTTAAAACCAATAAGTTGGCCACCGGTGGGCGCACCAATGCTTGCTTTTTAAGCACGCCAAATTTCATGAACCTGTAGTCAACCAACTTTCTGCTAGGAGTGTTAAAGTAGAGCCTACTTGAGGGTATTTTCACGGGAGAGGCGCGTTACGTCGTTTTAGCGTTTTAACAAAATAAGCCTGATCTAGAGCGTTGGCCCTTCGACTACAGGGCCCCTACGCGAGCGAGCTAACAAATCGAGCTATAGGGGCTCTGCTTTCAGGAGGGTGTTCTACCCGGTACCCAAGCGTCAACTTTTTGTCGTGAGTACTAGTCTAACTCCCTGTGTTAAACTGTACTAACTAGTCATTGTGTTTTTCATACAACCATGGCAACGATAGAAAAACAATGCAATGCTTTAAGAAACACATTGACTATTGATTGACTATTGCACGAAAAACGTGTGTCCATCATAAGCTCTATCTATAAACAAAAAATTAATGCCTTACCGTCATACGACGTGAATGGTGTAGGTGGTTCGGTAGGTTTCAGACACATTCTCGTCGTGCAACCAGGTGGGCCCATGGGCCCCGTCTGACCTTGAGGACCCTTGGGTCCATGGGCCCCACGAGACCCAGGATGCCCAGTAAACCCATGTCCAGCTGGCCCCCTGGGAGGGTCCCCCGAAAGTGCGAAATGGAACGAAATGGAACGAAATGGAACGAAATGGAACGAAATGGAACGAAATGGAACGAAATGGAACGAAATGGAACGAAATGGAACGAAATGGAACGAAATGGAACGAAATGGAACGAAATGGAACGAAATGGAACGAAATGAAATGGAACGAAATGGAACGAAATGGAACGAAATGGAATGAAATGGAATGAACTAAAACACATGTAACATTATGAGGCAATTAACGCAAGCGTAATTTCATTATTCATACAGCGTGTTTGCGTGTTGCAAATGGAGCCCCGCATGCAAATGAACCGCACCGGAACTGTGCACGTGGGCGCGCTACCGACAGGTTGAATCAAACTCCGACTTCCTAGTTTTATTTACATACGGTTTTAGTCCATAACTAGTACGTAGCATATGCATATATGCGCAACAACGATTTTTATACAACCAATTGTTCGGCTGGTCGGCTGTCGGAGAAAGGACCCCTCCTTATAAAGATATGCAAATAAAGCTCTGCGCTGCGTCACCAATCTGACATTTCACACTCCATTCAATCACGGACGTGGACTGGGAACTACCTCTGGAGAAATTTCTGCTTCCTTGTTCACGACAAAACAAAGGGACGGTGTGAACGAGCAGGACATGTATTTCACGGTTCACACAACACGCAAACACGCTGTGTAAATAATGAAATTACGCTTGCCTCATGCCCTCTTGGTGAATTACGAGATGCAATGTTACCACCAACTTCTGTATAATCTAGTCCTTACTTCGATACTCACTTCCGTTAGCTTGTCTTCCCTGCTTTTCTCAGCAGTTCATTTGCAGGTAGTTGGTAAAGTCAAGGAAGAGCGGCCGAGCTCTTTGCACGCGGCGCCCCCATTTTCAGGGATCCGGAGGAATCTAGCCACAAAAAACGCGGCAAAAACGTTGTATTTAATATTATCAAATAGATTCAAGAAATAAAACACGTTATATGATGTATTTACTTCCTGTTCCGATCTACTGTGGATGTTACAACGTTCCTTATATTTCTCTATCTCCAGGTATTTCATTTCATAATGTTACATATGTTTTAGTTCGTTCCATTTCGTTCCATTTCGTTCCATTTCGTTCCATTTCGTTCCATTTCGTTCCATTTCGTTCCATTTCGTTCCATTTCGTTCCATTTCGCACTTTCGGGGGACCGCCCTGGGACTGTTTTTTCCTGGAGGTCCAGGTGGCCCAGGAGGCCCGGCAGACCCAGGTGGCCCAGGTGGTCCCATACTCTCCAAAGAGGTAGGGGGCACACCCATCCCTAAAATACGATAAACTTGGTGTTAAGCTGACAATAGGACAGAAACTGTAACGTACAAACTATAGGTGTAAGAATGAACTGACATGAACTATACTGTGGCAAGTTTATCCACCATTACATAAGTGTAGTAAATCGACAGCGCAATCTTGTATTAGTCAACAACATCTCATGGTCCAGAATTGGTATTGTTTGGTATGTGGGTTCGGCAACATTATACAATATATGTGGTTCTGAAGCATATGATGTCACTGTTTTGCATTTCTACGATATATCAGGACATGCTACTTACGCTGAAGCTCCATGCGTAGCAGCTCAGTCATCCTATCCCGTGATGTAAGCTTGGCCATCTCATCAGAAAGTGTCATCACTTTGGCTATATTCAAACAACAATAACAACAACAGGAAGAACATTATATTGCCTTGTTCTGTAATACGATATGAAATTCCATCAATATCATATCAACTATTACTATCTCTGTATCAATTTCAAACAATAAAGCTGACCTGCAAAATATGACAGCAGTATGGCGTTGCCCATGACGATCAGGAAACCCACGGTGAGCCACAACTTCTTGCAAAAACCATTGGCGACGCTGTCAGTGGCTACATCGTAGGCCGCTGCTTTAGGAAATAAAGTAATGTATAAATGATTGTTACTGAAGACATAAACGACGCTTTTTGAAAGAAGGTAACAGAAGAATCAAGTAAATGTGGTAATAGTTTTTAAACGCGGGAGCTAGACCAAGTTGCAGGGACTCTATGGAACATTTTTCTCTTTGGCTACGGACAGTTTTCTGATAGCTGCCGGGTTTTGATTGCTCACCGCGGCCTGATTGTTTTGTCGGCCAGGGAATAAAGACTACAATCAGAACTTTGATATGCTAACCTAATCACACTGTGCAATTCTTGTCTTTGTTGTTTGCTTGGTTTTACATCTAAAGGCCGAGCTTCGTAGCTACGTATCATACTTTAATCAACATGCATATAAATCCACCATGTCCATGATGATTACACAGACGTAACACTGGTTTACGACGGAAAAAAGTGGCATCAGGGGCCTACCAAATGTATGTCCCTGATGGTAAGCAGAATTAATTTTGTGCCTTACGTATTAATGTTAAAAGTTACGTCAATATTGGTAGAGTGCACAAGAATGGTAAACGTAGCACTTGCAACCATTACGCAATCATTACCATGCGCAATCATTACCTTGCAACCATTACGCAATCATTACAATGCGACCATCACTAAAAATCACAAAGCAAGCCAGCGACCATCACTGAAAATCACAAAGCAAGCCAGCAACCATCACTGAAAATCACAAAGCAAGGCACCGACTTTGTGCCAACAACCCAACTTTGACTGCAGAATTATAACTAAATTACCTGTTCTGTTGCCGTACGCAGGGTTGGGGGTCCCTGCATCATCCGTCTCCGACTCAGTCTGAGACTGCCGCATGGGTCCGATGCCTGGAGAAATATGTAAAGAAAATCATCTTAAATTGCATAATATTATAGAATCAACTGGGATATCTGAACAGTAAAGCTTACCCAATGACCAAAGGAAAATGTTACCAAACTATGCCACTTGTGTTACCAGTTGTACACTGCTGCTGCCGTCCCGGCATAACGTCCACTTCTCCCTTTCCTGACAGCAAAAAAACACGACCTACACCAGACAATCGGCTTGTTGACTGAACCACGACTCGAGAAGAAATAGCGAGACCAAAGTGGTTTAAACAAAAGTAAGAAGCAAAAGATGAAACGAAGCATATTTCATGTTTCTAAATCACGCTAAACTGCCTGTAGACATATTACTCTTTTACGACATGGCTAGATTATGAATAAGTAGTTGTTTTGGTACATGAGCACCGAAAACATGTTAATTAAAACAAGACATCACAGGCCTCCATTTTTCTATTTTGTATGTCAGCTCCAAATTAAAATGCAACTTTTTTTACCTCCAAGACAAATGGAGGTATAGTTGTTACTCTGTTTGTATAAATGAGTGCATGTCCGGCGGAATATCTTCAGAACCTCTGCATGGATTGCGGTGATATTTGGTAGTGGGAAGGTGTTGTGAAACCAACAGTCAAGGTTAATTGTGGGCCTCCTGGTGGCTGACTTCGGTAGCGCAGCAGGACTTTTTGTATCTTTAGTACTGGACATGCTGTGGTCTTGATTTCTTTGTGTAAGGCAGATTTTGATGTAAGGCGTAGGTTTGGGCCCCTAGCAGCTTGCTTTGGCGTTTGTGTATAAATATTTCACGAGGTACGACAAAAGGAACGATGTGTATCAATGATATTCGGAATGCAAGTAGCTTAGACAAAGGTGTACACAATGAGATGCAAATATTTATGATGATTGGGATTAATTTGCATAATCAATTTCGAAATTCTGTAACTGTTTTTTTTATAATAGGAATTTGTAGGACGTGTAGCCTTTGTAGATTCATTGTTTTATCTTGTCACATTGATAATAACAATGAGGTTTTGATTAGAATAATCTACATGTACTCTAAATGATTAATTTTGGCCCCGGTATGTTATAGTACCGTAACAGAACTTCCGGGAACTTTTGTATCTTTTTATCTGAAGATCGTAGGATCACCGAAGTAAAGTGGTAGATAGCTCTTGAGCCTCCTAGCAGCTTTTTCTGGAAGTGCAAAATGTTTCGCGTTTTTGTCGGGAAGTTTTTATTTTGTGTTTGTGTACTCGTCCTGTTCACGTATAGCCACGCGAGAATGACAAAGACGGGACCAAGTTACACCCAAACAATGTCTCTTTATAGCCTCCGTTGCAGTCCTTTTCCCCGCAGCGTGTTTTTTTTTCAATTCTTTTTTTTTTGGGGGGGGGGGGGGGGGCGCCACGTATCTGCTTGGGATCCCGTATCCGCCGTGCCTCTGTGTCCGCTATAGACCCTGTGTCCGCTACCCCAGCAGCGGACACAGGGTCTATAGCGGACACAGAGGCACGGCGGATACGGGATCCCAAGCAGATACGTGGCGCCCCCCCCCCCAAAAAAAATTGAAAAAAAAAAACACGCTGCGGGGAAAAAGGACTGCAACGGAGGCTAGTCTCTTTATTAGATTCGAAGATACTGCACACATATTTCCAATAATTCTGTTCAGATCTCATCTTATTTTGCTAGTTACCTGCTGAAAATCATAATAAATGGCACAACAAGTTTGCTGTTTCGATGCTGTGTTGTTTCCATTGATCAACTAGAGGTACTGAGTTCGAATCCCTGACAGGTCCCGGTGTTGTGCCCTTTGTAAAGACACTTTACAACAATTTCCTCACTCGACTCATGTGTAAATGAGTACCTGGCTTTGGCTTAGAACGTCCCTCAGATAGGACGTTAAATGGCGGTCCCGTGTTCGGGGAAAGCCACACCTCGAACACGTTAAAGAATCCACCACACTTATCGAAAAGGGTAGATCAAAACTTGAAAATCCGCCCGGATATTCGGCTTGTACTCTTCAGCACAAACCTGGTGTTTTACCGTTATGCAATATATACATACAAACAAACAAACAAACAAACAAACAAACAAACAAACAAACAAACAAACAAAGAAAAACTGACTCACCTGAGGAAAAGTAAGGGACCCTGCCTGCAGGTGTGGTGCATCCAGGTGTTGTGGGGTACGTCGTTCATGTTGACGGGTGTGGGACTGCGCATGCGTCGTCTGGTGTTTTTACGCTGTGATGCGATTTTACCGTTATGCAATACATACAAACAAACAAACAAAAACTGGTTCATCTGAGGAAAAGTATCGGACCCTGCCTGCAGGTGTGGTGCATACAGGTGCTGTGGGGTACGTCATTCATGTTGACGGGTGAGGGACTGCGCATGCGTCGTCTGTGTTGACGCCTTATGTCACTAATAGTCCATGGCCCTGGACCCAACATTTCATATATCGGTACCACCTGTTGTGGCTATCAACCTTGAAGTTCAAACCTGTCATCCTCCAGAAAAGAGTTCGGAGACCGCATACCTACGTGAAATATTTTGAGTCTTTTACTGATATATTGTTTTATCTGGTCTCATTGATGAAACAAATAAGAATATAATTAACATATCCTATGTGTACGACCATTTATAACTGGATTTGTTAGTTATAAGTATATTAGTACTTTACATTAGTATGAGCCGTTCAACATGAAAGGCTTTGACCTCTGCGGAATTATTGACTAACCTGTAGTCCTTCTTTATTATTAATGGCTCTCCAAGAATGGGACAGACAGTTTATTCAACAATGAACAATGATACATGTATGTAATATATTTTCTATAGTATCTCAGGGCGCAGTCGTGAAGGAATGGCACAAGTGTATTATATGTTGTTTTTTTGTTTTGTTCTTTTACTTCGGTTTTTCACAGACAAGGACGACGTGGCACTGCACTCAAGTGTTTATAACTTATGATACATGTTTATAACTTATATTAACAGTGCCATTTCATACACCTGGGCGATGTGAGGAAAGTGCCTTTCCCAAGAGCACAACATCGGTGGCGTCAGGGGGATTCGAACCCGGGACCTCTTGATTCTGGGCCGAACACCCTGTCGCTACGCCACGCGACCCTATATATTATATGTTTCATCGGGTTCTTGCATTGTCACTATTGTTATTGGCTGGTCCGACTATACTCCCGATTCACAGGAAGGGACTGAATTGCGAGGAGCTTACAATAGACCCCTTTCCAAATACCGCGGCCATTTTGAATCCAGGGCGCGCGCACGTGATTCGAGCGCGGGAAAAGTCAACACCCGGTAAGACCAAGCCAGCGGTAAGGCGCTCCCAATAGAAACCAGCGTTGAGTCATCTTCGGCGGCGAGATGTTCTCCTTCTCGGTGAAATCCATCGATATATTTGCATGGCACAAGTAGATGATATTGTTGTGGACACTTGGACTAGATATCGGCCAGTAAAATTGTGAATTTCTGCTACTTTTCCACAGTTTCTGCCGGGATGTTGAACGCGCGCTACAGTGATAAAATGCTGATATGTTTACACCGCGTGCTTGTAATTTCCCTAATAATGTTAGCTAAAGTCGAGAAAAATCCCACAAAACATACACTTTTCGGATCATTTTAGCTTCGTTTAGGTATGAATATAACTCTTGAGCCTTTTGGCTGTCGTGACAATGCCAACATCATCTTGAAATTACGTTAGTTTGAGGGAGGGTTTTGTTTTCTGTGCAGCGTTACATCGACTTCGCTCAGCAATATTTGACATTTCCGTTGAATGCAATCCCACAAAAAAAACAAGACGTCAAAATATAGACTTGAGTTCAATGTCCTTTTGGGTACAACTTTGGCAGCATTCCGGCGGCTTTTTGACGATCTTTTCGGATGCCAAGTATTTAGGCTTGAGGACTCTAAGTACGTGAGTGAAGTTGTGTTTTCCATTCTATCTGACGTTTCTTTAAATCATTTTGCGCGGCAATATTTCAGATATCTGTTGGCCGGATGGAACCCAAAAAACGTTAAATAATATTGACTTGAGGACTGAAGGACCTCCGGCCGATATTTTTCCTTTTGTTGTGGGGTTTCATCCTGTGGAAATCTAAGATATTTCCGCAAAAAGTGATGTAATAAAACGCTCCAAAGAAAACACGCCCCCTGCTTCACTCACAAGTCGAGAAAAACCCCGTAAAGCATACACTTTTCGGGCTGGGATCCTTATAGCTACTTAGATAGAAATATACAGAATTTTACCGGTTGTGACTTCCCCTGGGAAAACGCGCGTTGAGAGGGGGTCGTGTTTCTGTCTAGCCTTTATTTCTTTTCTGTCAAGCTTTTCCTTTCTCTCTTGTTACATCGCTCCGCAAGCGATATTTGACATTTCCGCTGAATGCAATCCCACAAAAAAAGACCTGAAAATGTAGGCTTGAGCTAAAGGTAATTTTTTGGGGGAATTTAGCAGAATTTCGGCGGCTTCTTTTGACGAGTTTTCTGAAATATCAAAACCTAAAGTACGTGAGTGAAGATGGAGTGTTTTCACTTTGCGCCGTAATATCTTAATTTCCGTCAGATGATATTACAGAAGCGTGAAAATATAGGCTTGAGGGCTTTGCGAGTATAAAAATTTGACGGAACTTCGGTGGCTCCTTTGACTTTGACGATATTTCAGTGCCAAGATTAGCTTGATGAAGTTCGTGAGTGAAGCAGGGGGCGTGTTTTCTTTGTAGCGTTTCATTACATTACTTTTTGCGGAAATATTTTAGATTTCCACAGGATGAAACCCCACAACAAAAGGAAAAATATCGGCCGGAGGTCCTTCAGTCCTCAAGTCAATATTATTTAACGTTTTTGGGTTCCATCCGGCCAACAGATATCTGAAATATTGCCGCGCAAAATGATTTAAAGAAACGTCAGATAGAATGGAAAACACACCTTCACTCACGTACTTAGAGTCCTCAAGCCTAAATACTTGGCATCCGAAAAGATCGTCAAAAAGCCGCCGGAATGCTGCCATATTTAAGGACATTGAACTCAAGCCTAGGCCTATATTTTCACGTTTTTTTGTGTGTGGGATTGCATTCAGCGGAAATGTCAAATATTGCTGAGCGAAGTCGATGTAACGCTGCACAGAAAACAAAACCCTCCCTCAAACTAACGTAATTTCAAGATGATGTTGGCATTGTCACGACAGCCAAAAGGCTCAAGAGTTATATTCATACCTAAACGAAGCTAAAATGATCCGAAAAGTGTATATTTTGTGGGATTTTTCTCGACTTTAGCTAACATTATTAGGGAAATTACAAGCACGCGGTGTAAACATATCAGCATTTTATCACTGTAGCGCGCGTTCAACATCCCGGCAGAAACTGTGGAAAAGTAGCAGAAATTCACAATTTTACTGGCCGATATCTAGTCCAAGTGTCCACAACAATATCATCTACTTGTGCCATGCAAATATATCGATGGATTTCACCGAGAAGGAGAACATCTCGCCGCCGAAGATGACTCAACGCTGGTTTCTATTGGGAGCGCCTTACCGCTGGCTTGGTCTTACCGGGTGTTGACTTTTCCCGCGCTCGAATCACGTGCGCGCGCCCTGGATTCAAAATGGCCGCGGTATTTGGAAAGGGGTCTATTGGTGAGGCTGGATCGCAAGGGTCTGCAATCGGCTTTAGCAGTCTGTAATCAAAGTTCTAACGGTGCACTCTATCGCACAACTTAAAGACTTGTCCCACCCAATGCTTCTGGAAAAGATGGGTAGGGAAATATGCCGCGTTTGCTGGAAAATGGCTCCCCAGCTGTTACGTTCTAGCCTGCGGCCGTGTTGGCGGATGTGCATACGCGGGAGCCACAATACTTCACCAGTATTTTATCTCACGTAACCGTTATTTCATTAAATAAACCAACGGTGTTACGACTGAGGCTGAGACAACAGAAAACGGATCTATCTTAGACTTCAACAGGTGCATCTAGAAGTGATCTTCTGGCACCGAGGTGCCCCAGGGACAGGTGAGCCTGAAACATCACTTATCAAACAGTAGTGATGTCATCCTGTGCGTGTGTGTTGGTGTTTACAGTTATCTACGCAATTCAAAATGTTATTACGTCCGTCTAGATATAAAGGTGGTTGATGTGGACAATTATTACTACAAAAATTGTTTCAAAAAACGCATCGCACAAGCTAAAATGAAACGACCATAGCTTAGCTTCTTTGCCACGTATACGTATCTCTCTGACACGTGCTGCCGTAAACAGTAATGAACACAATATACAACACTAGTACTGCCGTATACAACAAATTGATCATACTGGAATTGTACCCTAAACTACTGAATACATTTTGACTTCCTTTCCTTATAGAAAACAGTTAATGTCTTCACTGGTGCTGTGTTTGACTGACAAGAAAAGAAAGACATTGTAGCCGAGTTAACCTATCATTACAACAAGCAACATTGAAACAAACTGTTCATCAGTTCAGCAGCAAGCCGCAAGGTGGCGCCATGTACAGCCTAAAAATCCCCGTGAAGCAGTCTGGAGAGAGGCTGATTGTGATAGAACGCTACCCTTCCAACTTCAGTATCCTCAAAGTGACTGTGATAGTATCATTACTTTGGTTGTCTGTTGGAGCCGTCATGTGGCAATTCGCGTTGCTTGATGAGACGAGTAGTGCGCTTCATCATGAAAGCGCTAGGAGCGCTTCTGTCAACAAAGTTGGAGCGGAACACCCAACAAGAGACAAACAGCGACTAGACCTTGGAGAAACAAAGAAAGCTTCACAGAAAAGTTCAGCCGTGAAGAAAGAAAAAGAAGAGGAGAAAATTGTGGAGAAGGTTAGTAAACACATGGAACGAGCTTTACCTGGTATGTTTTGAACTTGACTATATAGGACACAAATTTGAACTTGATTATATAGAACAAACTTTCTCATTCAGGTTCAACCGCGACTTCTAACCGTAATAAAGGAATTGGTGATTGGGTCAAAGGTTTGCTTTAGTGGCGCGTATTTCTTGTTATTGCAAATTTTCGAAACTCTAATCAAAGCTTTGTCTTTCAGAGAGAAGACAAAAAAGAGCCCATCGACCTGACTCCACATCTAAAACGCCCGACAGTTGACCCCACAGCTCCCGGTGAAGGGGGTCAGGGGGTCAAACTTCAACCTATGACCCCCGAAGAGAAAAGGCTGCATGCGGAGGGATTGAAGAATAACTCCTTCAACGCGTGGGCGAGCAGTAAGATATCCCTCCACCGGAGCCTGCCGGACCTCAGACACAGACTGTGAGTGAATTTTTTTACTAACCTTTTTTTCTCAAGAATACATTTGCTTTTGTGAATTACATGATAATGATACTTTTACTTTTACTTTTACTTTTACTTCTGCGAATTAAGATATTAATTCATGATAAAGAGGGGTACTGGAAAAATTAACATGCTTTTACACCATGAGGTAGACACATTTTTCCACTTGTTAGAAAAACATCTCGGTGTATGATCCAGGGACTGAAGCGCTAAACGTCCACTATGTATCAATCCACCCCCAACACACACACACACACACACACACACACACACACACACACACACACACACACACACACACACACACACACACACACACACACACACACACACACACACACTAGCACTCACTCACTCACTCACTCACTCACTCACTCACACACACTCAGAAACACACATAACTGCAAATAAATGACAACAATACTAAACCACGTGCTCCGTCCCCGAGGCGTCGCCAAAAAAGACTGCAACAAGGTGACCGACAAAATGGCGTTCGCGCCCGGTTATCGTCTTTTTCTGATCAGTACATAAGCTTACTCTATTAACATTAACATAACGACGTCCATCATTGTAGGTGTAAAGAAAAGCAGTTCTTCCGGCCCTTGCCTCAAACCTCTGTCATCATCATATTCTTCAACGAAGCCTGGTCCACGTTGCTGCGCACGGTGCACAGCGTGTTAGAAGCGTCCCCTGCCGAGTTGCTGCGGGAAGTCATCCTGGTGGACGACTGCAGTACGTTCGGTACGGAACAGTGCCTTGTGTAGATGACGTAAAGTTAAGCCTATTGGAGACATCCTAGGTCTTCTAAATTTCCAGAAAAAAATATCAGCCCTAAGAAAGATGCCTAGATCATAACTGTCAAAACAGACAAAAAACTGTGTTACTGACAAGTAACAAAATAGCCTGGGATCCAAAACTATCATAGTTCCTCTCCACAAATCCTCTATTTGAGGAGAGAAGACTCGGGAGCTATAATAGGTTTGGATCCCAGTCTGGCAACAAAAGTTTTTACTTCTGTTAATTAAAATTTTAACGTCATTATCCTCAGTTACTAGGTTCGTTCAGCGTAAAGCGTGATTAGTATTAGTCTCAACAATTTACGAGGAAATGGGATAACCTATTCTGGAACCATGTTGGGACCTTTGACCTAACTTCCTGTCAGTGTGTCTCCGACGTGCCTAGCATGTCGACATGCACATGAGTATGGAAACTCACACAAACACAAAAAACAATACCTCCCGTTCCAAGGAGATAACAAATATATGATTAATAAACAAACAAAACAATTTTCCAGATCACCTGCAGGCTCCGTTGGAGGAATACCTGTCCGCACTCCCCCAGGTGCGGCTTGTGCGCAGCCCCAAACGGCAGGGGCTGATCAGGGCCCGGCTGGTGGGGGCCTTACACGCAAGGGGAGAGGTAAACTTTTTTAGCAACACCTCACAGGCGAAGCCTCTTAGTTTCCTTTTACCCATCTCGTTTCCATAAAACAAACTAAAAAGAAAAGAGAGAATGGAGAAGGGTACAATGATATTTATCTCCTTTTTCTTCTAGTTTCATCCTCTTTCTTCTAGTTTCATCCTATTTCTTGCAGTTTTATATTCTCCGGCTTTGTCGGCTAAGGAAGAGAAAAAAACATTTTTGGCAACGCCCGAGAGACGTCTCCTTTGTGCAATTTTTTGTCCATCATTTTCCGTGTTGAAAATGAGTGGGAAATGATCAGAACACTCTGAAGTATTTCGGTTCCTGTGCCCAGGTCCTGACGTTTCTGGACTCGCACTGTGAGTGCATGCACGGCTGGCTGGAACCCCAGTTAGAGACCATCGCGAGAAACTTCAGCACCGTCCCCATCTCCGTCCTGGACATCATCCAGCACGACACCTTCGAGTACGTCTTCGTAGGCCTAGAGGTGGGGCGTTCGTTCAAACAGACGGATAGATAAACACAAAATCACTGCTCAGTCAACCTTCCAGAGCAGAGTAGTTAAAGCGACCAAACAAACAAAACAACGAACAAACATAGAATACAGATGATTTTAAACAAACTTTCTTGCACGATATAAACTAAGAACACTTTATTAGTATGTAGAACATTTGATTCAATCACAGCGACAAAGTTGTCAATATCCTCGCCGAGATCTGACTTACTCGGTTGAAGAAAAAGCAGGGAGCGTCAAGAAAGCTCCCCAAGAGTAACTTTTCTTGCGTGTAATGGCTAAACATGTCGCCCAAACATCTTCCTCAATATCGTGCGTTGTCGCTGTCTTTACTTACACCACAGGATACACAGATGGGCGGGATCAACTTCAACGAATTAACCTTCATCTGGGAGCAGATTCCTGAGCATGAGAAGAAGCGGAGAACATCTCCAGTGGATCCCATTAGGTTTGTTTTGTCAGTGAGCCTCCGATGGTCTTTAATGATTATCCAATGAGCTCAACGGTCTTTCAAGAATCTCTTCAGTCTTCCAATGATCTCTCCAAGGTCTTCAAAACATCTTCCAATGAAGATCTTTCAATACTCTCATTGGTTTTTCAACAATCTCAATGATCTTCCAATAATCTCCCACAAACTCTCAATAGTCGTTCAATGATCTATATGTATTTTGCTCTCTCTTTCTAAATTTTGCTGACGTGCAATTCACCAACAGGTCTCCGACCATGGCCGGCGGGATTTTCTCCATTAGCAAGAAGTACTTCGAGTACCTGGGGGCGTACGACACCGGCATGGAGGTCTGGGGCGGGGAGAACATAGAGATGTCCTTCCGGGTAACGTAACGTGACGTCATGTGTTTCTCCTTCCGGATAACCTAACGAAACGCCTTATTGATGCATCTATTTAAACTTGCCTCCCGACACAGGTTAAGTAAAGTCACAGAAATTTCAAACGACGCTTTGGTCTTCTTCAGAAAAACTGACCCGCTCACTTCTGTCACGTGTCCTTTCGTCAGTGGTGCACCAAAGGTCACGGGACGTTGGTACCGTCCCCCGTCCCGGTCGGGCTAATTACATCAGATTGATTTCTTTGCGCAGTTATTTGTTGGTTAAATGTGGTATTTGCAGGTATTTGTTTGTGGTTAAATGTGGGGCCAGCAATTTGTCTTTGGCCATATGTTCAAGTACATAATACTGATATACCCATCGCAAAAATACCCCAATCTTTTGCAATTTCACAGCAGATTTGGGTTCCCAGTTGATGATGTCATCAAATCTATTTCAAAACAGATCTGGCAGTGTGGCGGAACCATCGAGATCCTGCCGTGTTCTCACGTGGGTCACGTGTTCAGACCTACGTCACCGTATTCGAAGGCAGATGCCTGGACGTTGCTGGTTCACAACAACAGGCGCATGGCGGAGGTGTGGATGGACGACTACAAGGAGCTCTACTACCGGAAACACCCCGAATATAGAACGGTTATTTTTGTGTGCTTATTTTTCGGTTTCCATCTATGATTGTACTTAATGAAAAAATACCGTACAAATCAATGATCAACAAAGTGGTGAGCATGCCCAACACCAGGCCGATGGTCTTTATGGATACTGCAATGAAATCTACTTCAGGGGACATTCCTAAATATTGAAGGATTATGAACTTTCAAAACATATCTGTGTAAAAGTAGCCTCCATAGCAGGCTTTCTTGGGCCTTTTTGGGGATTATGATATTTGCTGATGACTTCTTCTTGTACTGGGTCGTTTGTGTAGCCAGTGTGTAACCACTTGGCCCCAAACGACCCAGTACAAAAAGTATCATCAGCAAAAGTGTATTATAAGCCCCAAAAGGCCCCAGAGAGCCTGCTATGGAGGCTAGTGTAAAATACAGTTATGAGCGGGAACGCCAACATACCAACTCTGTACCTAAAGCCCCCCCTCTCACTGGACCCGCGGCACGCTGGCGTGTCGCTGCGTCCTAAACTGAATTTGTGTTACCCTTGACTTTATGATGGGAATATCATTCAAAACGTACAAGTATGACCAAAAAACAAAACACACAAAGCTTAAAAAGATTCGTTTTTTGTTGATGAAATTCGTTGAGTGCTTTGTCAATTCGATCGACCGCAGCGACGCCGCCAGCGTGCCGCGGGTCACATGAGAAGGGGGCAACATCACCCATTAAAAAGATATCATCGGACGTCGAAAGCATTTTGGCACGTCTGAAAGTGCTCCGTTCAGCGGTCAGCGCATAATGCTTAAACAGAATAGACTTTGAAACTTTTGTTAACTATATTGTCAAACATTTTACTAGTATGCTATGGGAGACGTTACGCAGCGAAAGCTTCTGAGGAAAGCTCTGCACTGTCGGGACTTCAGCTGGTACCTGAGTCACGTGTACCCCACTTTGTACGTCCCGGACATCCGACCAATCGGCCATGGGCAGGTAAGTCACGTGACTCCAGCTAGTCACGTGTTCAGCTCGTACCCTGTATGTCCCAGACATTTAGCCAATCAGGTATGACCTCAGGCATAATCCCACGGTAAGTTCCAAGTGTGCATTTGTAGTCGTGATGTCGGGACGACCAAAACTCGGAAACCGTAAAACGCTACGAAGATCGGGCTTTTCAAGAAAAAAAAAGATAACGCACTGCTTTAGCGATAGCCGAAAAATCGGGAGCCAAAACTACCGAGAAAACCTAGAATCTGCGTCTTATTTTAGGATCTATTTGGCCCGAACCGGAACCTTTTGGTCACAAGCCAAGTGATCTTGAACTTTGACCGATACCACATGGCATCACGGCCGCACATGCGCACTAGGAACTGTGAGACAGCTTGTAACTGGTTTTCAAAACAAATAAACACATGTAAATCTCTTAAGGATATTTGTAAGTTATAGATGTATACATTTGATCAGTGGTCACTTAAACTACAGAAAAAAATAAAACTCAAACACTGTTAAACATGAAATTCTAAACAACCTCACAAACTTTACGCCAAAAATAGTTACCAAGGCAACTGGACAAAATTTTGAAAGTCAGACGTTTCAGACAGCATCCGCAGTCTTTCGTCAGTGACTGACTCCCAAACTGTGTTTGATGGCAAGGGCTTTATCTACGTGCCTCTGGAATTCAACCTACGTACAAGTATAATCAAATTGCCAGTTGATTTTACAACGACTTATTTTTCCCCAAATGTTTATTGAATGCACAACAGATCTCCAATGAACAGACTGGCATGTGTCTGGACGTCATTAAGGTGGAGAAGGAGCCGGCCGGGGTGTTCACCTGCCACGGGAAGGGGGGTACACAGGTGTGCTGACGGGGTCGTGATACAGTTCTTTTGACTATGGAATGTTTATGTTCGCACGTTTTTATTATAGTTTGCCAAGATTTTTGTTACCATTTTTTTATTGATTGAAAGATGATCATCATCAGACATAATGTTTGCAAAGCAGGGTTTAGTTTGCGAAATTAATGTAAAATTGTATTCTACATGTATTTCTAAGTGGTAAGATAAGACTATCATACTTGGGTTGAAGAAAGCATGAAAGGAATAACTAAGGTAATAATGAAGATCAATATTTTTCATATCATGAACCAGTTTGTTGCTGGGCATGTGATGACGGTTTCATATAGATGTTGGATTTTTAAAATAAAATACTAAGTATGCATTTTGAGAAAGTGTATTAGAAGTATCACTTAGGAGACCCAGAGACAGAAGAAGAGAAGAAGCATGGAAAAACGAGTAGAAACTGAACATCTGCTTGGAGATCAAGCATCAGTTTTAATCACAATCATGAACTTCATTTCCCCACTAGTACTGGGAAGTGACGCATGCGCAGGAGGTGCGAGACGTCAGCGGTAACTTCTGCCTGCAGGCATCATGGGATAGACCTGACGTCATCACTGCGAAGTGCACGCACATTCGCGGTGACGACGGTCCGTCTGAGGAGCAGAAATGGGTTGTCAAGGTAACGTGCAGACGACAGGGGGCGCTTTGCACACTGGTTTGCAACGTCGCTTTTAGTGATTTATGAAATATAACTCTCATATGACCGAACAAAAGATATGTCAGCAAAGCTTCAAGATGAGAACAATGATAACTATCTCAACGACTTTTGGGAACTAGAATAGGAGAATTATCATGCTTCCAGTTTCCTTCAGAGTTACATTTCTTTTCAGGATTCCGGAGTGCTGTACCACCCTCAAACGGACAGGTGTTTGGACGGATCTGTATCCGGGTTGATTATGACGGACTGCAGTACTGCTGGCAGCCAGAGGTGGCGCATCGAAAACTTTCAATCTTAACGCATAAACTCGATTTACAGTTACAGGCTGAAGAGTACCAATTCCTGGCCCCTATACTTTCAATGGTAGACATATAAGGAAAGGGCTGTCAAAAGTCACCTACCTGAAGTTTAGGTCATGGAAAACTCACATTGGCAGCGTAGTCTGACCTCTAAAGTGTCAATCTACTGAGTTTCGCCGATTTTCCACCGGCGCAAAGTGGTGAAATTCTATCAAAACATAGGGAGATGACCTTTGACCCCCCTTGACAAGACCTGATCACAACCAAACTACACCTATTTCAAAGTGTACCGGACACTTCAAACACGGCTAAAACCCTGTTTTTCTAACTAAATCAAATAGCCACAACCCTTACCTGTCAATTCCAGCTCAAAAACACCAACATTTCCAACAAAGAGGCCTCCTGCAGCTACTTTTAAATAGCATATACATGCGGTTTCTGTGGCATTAAAATGGACCCTCTGCGCATGACTGTAATGGTGAACTTTGGCCTACAGTTACAGACCAATATAGTTGAACTTCTATCACTTTTCAATGTGAGTCTGGTTTAAGAAATATGAGAATACTTTAAGAAAAGTTGATCTTGGTTTAGAATTCAATCTATTTCGGTTGCAGCTGTAAAAACGAAATTGTTATCCAAGCTTGACATATTACCAACTTATTGAACATTAAAGAGAAATGCAATCATCATACTTATTTACATGACTGATTTCTATGATATGTACACAACAAGGACAACATAATTCTGTAGGTTAATGTTAACTATGGTGAAGATTAATATAATGATAAAGTAGATAAAGGTTGTTACATCATACACATATTCAGAGGTGTGTTTTTGTAAAGCTATGAGGGATATCATACAAATAGCTACAGAGGCAATGCTCTACATCTTATCTTAGTCGACGTTGCATCTCCTCCGCCTGCAGCGATAATGCAGTTGCCTTGTCGTGATCGCCCAGGGCTCTCCAGACTTTACTCAGGTTCTTCAGAGTCCTGAGTGCATCCGGATGGGCCGCGTTGTGTCCATAGATTTTGTTCATCATCGTCAGTTCCTCTTGTAGTACGTCGATTGCCTTCCTGTTGTCCCCCAGGGCAGCCAAAGACACGCCCAAGTTGGACAGAAGCAGACAGATGTTTGGATGTTCTGCACTGTTTTCGCGCAGGCGTTTCTCCATCTGTACAGCTTCTTCGAACAAGTTGATGGCCTTCCTGTGGTCACCGAGTACTCCCCGCGATGTTCCCAGCTTTTGTAGTAGGGTGGCTGTTTGATGGTGTGCTAAATCGTCACCAAAGATAACTCTGCTCATGCGCAACGCCTCGTCATAGCACAGGATTGCTTTGTTAGGATGACCTAAGTAGTTCCACGTTGCACCCAGGTTGCTGAGGGACCTCAGAACATCTAGGTGTGCTGTCTTGAGTCCGTATACCCGTCTTTTGATGTTCAGTGCCTCTTCATACAGCTTCAGTGCCTTCCCATAGTCACCAAGATTGCACCAAGCAGCACCAAGGTTGTTGAGTGACGAAGCAATGTCTGGGTGCGTTGCCTCAGGTCCATACGTTTGTCTCCTGATGTCCAAGGCGAGTTCATGGAAACCGACTGCTCTTCTCTGATGCCCCAACTGGCTCCATGCAGTTCCTAGGTTGTTGTATAATGAAGCAATGTCGGGATGTATCGCATCATGTCCGTAAACATTTTTCCTAATCTTCAAAGCTCTTTCGTAGAAGATTATTGCTTTCCTGTAGTCACCAATATCACTTAACACATCACCCATACTTTGGAGCGACGAAGCAATGTCTGGGTGCGGGGTGCGAGGTTCTATCGATATTTCCAGTTACACGTATTCTTATATCCAGAGCTTGCTCATGGAACTTCATGGCTTTTCTGTGATCACCTAGTTTACTCCATACTTTACCCAGGTTGTACAGTGACGTGGCTGTATCTGGGTGAGCGGTATCGTGTCCGTAGGTACATCTCCGCATGTGTAACGCATGTTCATGTATCAGAATAGATCTACCATGATGACCCAATTCACCCCAAGCTTCGCCAAGGTTATTCAGTGATGATGCAATTTTCGGGTACGCGTTACGGTCTTTGTAGAGGCGCTTCTTCATGACAATCGCCCTTTCAAAGAACTTTATTGCTTTTCGGTAATGACCGATGTTGACCCAAGCTATACCTATGTTATTGAGTGACCCTGCAATATCTGAATGAGCTGTATCACCATATAAACGTATCAGCATGTCTAGTGCATCCTTGTAGAAGGGAAGTGCTTTTCGAACCTGACCTAGAATACACCATGCGGTGCCTAAGTTATTGAGGGATTTAGCAATGTCTAGATGGTCCCTATCGTGCCCATACAGACGTTTTCTCATATTCAGAGCCTGTGCATAAAAGACAATGACTTTCAAGGGATCACCAAACAGGCTCCAGGCGACCCCCACGTCGTTGAATGTCGAGGCAATGTCAGGGTGGTCTGCGTCGTGCCCATATACGAGCTTTCTTGCATCCAAAGCCTGTTCAACGTAAGTGAGCGCTTTCGTGCGATTACCAAGCTGACTCCAAGCTTCTCCAAGATTGTTGAGTGACGTGACAATATCTGGGTGCGCTGCATTTTGGCCATAGATCCTCTCCCTCATGTGAAGAGCCTGTTCGTAAAAATGAATCGCTTTGCCGGGAAACCCAAACACCTCCATGCGGCTCCGAAGCTGTTCAGTGTGATTGCAATTCTGGGATGTGCAGTACCCTGTCCGTATATAGCTTTATACATGTTCAATGCCTGCGAATATAGTTCCATTGCTTTCCTGTGATCTTCCAGATCGCTCCAGACCCCACCGAGATTGGTGAACGATGTTGCGATCTCTGGATGTACCATGCCATCTCCATACACTCGCCGCTTCATATCTAGAGCTTTTTCGAAGATGTCAATGGCTTTTCTGTGTGCGCCAATACTATTCCAGGCTGATCCGAGATTGTCAATCAACGACGCTGTATCTGGGTGTGCGTGACCGTGTTCATATAAAAGATTGTTCATTTGTAAAGCTTGCTCAAACAAGTCAATTGCTTTCTTGTGATCCTTCAGGTTGAGGTAAGCTGTACCCAGGTTGCCTAATGATGATACAATGTCGGGATGTACCGTCTCACTTCCGTATGTGCGCTTCCGTAAGATAAGAGCTTGTCTATAGAAGTCGGTCGCCTTTTTGTAGTCGCCAAGGTTATTCCAAGCAGCGCCAAGGCTATTGAGCGCTGACGCTACATCCGGGTGCGCTGTTTTCGACTCGTATAGACTTCTTCTCATCGCCAAACACTTTTCATAGAAACTTACTGCCTTTCTGTTGTAACCCATGTCAGCCCATGTTGATCCCAGGTTGTGAAGAACTGACGAAATATCCGCTTGATCCGCAATATCGCCATGTAGGAGTTTCAGTTTCTCCAACGCCTGTTCGAAAAACGTTTCCGCTTGTTTGTAATCTCCCAGGCAGCTAGCCACAGCGCCTAGACTCCTGAGTGAGGTAGCAATAGATGGGTGGGTCGATCCTTGCCCGTGTATTTGGAGGTACATGTCCAGTGCCCTTTGGAGGAAGACCTCTGCATCAGTGTACTCACCCATGCTATAACAGACCCATCCAAGGTTCCGAAAGCACGATGCAATGTCAGGATGGTCTTTGCCGTTACCATGGATCGTCTTGTTCTTCTCCAGTGCACGTTCAAATTGCTTCCTTGCGGATGTGAAATCACAAAGCTTCATGTTCATCTCCCCTTTCGTTTCCGCCGACGTTTCAAACAGAGCGAACGAGAGGGAAAACACCGTGTTTTTCCTCTGCAGCTCCAACAAAGCTCTGCGTAGAGGAACAGCAGAGTAGTAGTATCTGTACAGCATCTTTTGATTTGGAAGATAAAACACCTTCTCTAGATCAGAAACAGCTTTGTCCCTATGATTTCTTTCGTTACCAAAACGCAACAAGGCAGACATGTTTTCTTTCTGACCTCCGTTAGCCATGTACGTCCTCAGTCTAAGTTCAGCTGAGATAGCAACGAGCACTGCAAGGTGGTGGGCGTTTTCATGGCTGACATGCCCACCGGATTCCAACTCTTCGATGGTTGCCCACACGCTGGACGTTCCAATCCCACAGCGCAAAGCTATGTTCTGTACAGCAATCGTAGGGAAGCGATAAATCTCCCTTTTAACGTTCAGTAGCGTGGATAATAACTCTGGGTTCCTGAACTCTTCTGTATTTGCCATTTCAATGTTGGCATGCGCGGTGTTACGTTTAAGCGTTGCCATCACCTTGAGACGGTACTGTTCAACGAGAGTTTCCTCCCCTGTTACGTAACAGACGCTTCGTAGGACGTCTGACAGGTGGTCTTCTTCAGACATGGCTACAGCCGCGTCCTGAAACCTCGCCAACTGGCTGGGAGTCTGAATGAGCTCCAGCGCTGGTTTGTTTTCTGTCTGCTTCCTGCCCAGAGGAGTGTGACTTGCCCAGGGCATCGCCCCATCAAAGGCGAGTCCACGTGTCGTTATGGAGTCGTAGAACCAACTGTCTTCTGGATCCTCCGAGTAAAAGTCATTCAGAGATTTGATTGCCATAGCTGGAAGGATGGTTTCTCCAAGATTAATGATTTTTATGTGCAAGTAGTGAGTGAGATTACGGAAGAACATCTTGTTTTCTTCTGAGTCGCACCCTTCCTCAAGCAGAATCGCAAACTCCAGGTCTGAAAACAGAGTAACCAGCTCCGTGGCCTGTGAACCTAGACCTATGAAGGCATATTTACACGGAGGTTCGCCCATTACAGAAATGCATTCAGAAACGAGATTGTCCAGAAAAGCGATTCTGTCCTTAGCTGTCTTCTGGAAGAGGTCTCTAACGGCTGCAGCTCTAGCAGATTCGACTATCCTGACTTCTGGGTCGTCCTCGCCATACTTATATGGATCGTTCTGCTCATCAATGAAGTCAAGCTGTTGTTTTACCTTGTCCCTCATTCCTGTTAGCTTGGTTTTATGCCTACGGTCCAATTCATACGGGCTTGCCACACAGGCGACGCCTATCGCGTGTTGTAAGAAAGATTCTTCTGTACGTTTTATGGCGAGGATTGAACCTCTCTTAAAAGGCCTGTTTTCTATTCTTGCCATTGATGCGTTGTAGAGAGAAGCTGCTTTAGTGAAGTCTTCCCCGTCCTTTGTCACCTTGCCTCGCTCCAGGTAGACATCTCCCAGCTTGTGCAGACTCTCGGCTTCCTTGTGTAAGTGCGCTGGACCTGACCCTATGTTAAATCAAAACGCGCATTCTTACACCTCAGCTAAGGGGCAGTTTACATTACGTTTTTCCCTACATAAGATGCAAAGGTTGTTTTGATAGAACTGATTACTAAAAGTCATTAAAACCTCCCGGAAGTGAAAAGCAGTGCATCGTAGCATACCTTAAGCTTGTTGGGTGAGTTGAAAAGAAAGATATTTCATCTATCAGCATTGTATGCTGCTAAATAAGCAGTTTTAGATTTTTAGTTGTATATTGATATTTTACGTAGTACAACTCACCATGGACAACCTTCAGAGCAGAGGCAAACTGCCGCTCTGCCAAGTGGACATCTCCGTTCCGTAATGCCCGGTCTCCTAGTCTGTGATGTTCTGTGTAGGATCTGAAGAAGAAAAAACAATGCGACAGTCACACAGTAATCAAAACTGTAATCCGCAAGTCACAATCTCTACTCCAGTCCAGCTAATGATAGCCATTAGGGGGGAGGGGGGGCGATCTAGCACATAAGGATGGGGGCAGCCACACATGGAAAGCAAATAGCATGTAATTTCTTTACCATGATATCTTTACTTTCACGGTATTAGATATGGCTATAGAGATATTTTAAATGTAGTTTATCGATAGTGCCCATGTTAAGTGACCATGGCGTCATTTCAATACTAAAGCTACTTGATGATACCCCATATTGGAAAGCAATTGTTATTTCAGTAAAAACATACCTTAGCATACATGTACCATCCGGGTCTTCCTCTGAATTCACAGTTTCATGGTCATAGATGCCCCCTCTTCGCATCTTAGCAACAACATAGTAGCAACAACAATTTTGTGTCAATGCCGTCAACATTCAAACTTGTTAAGCCGCATTGCTGAAAAACATTCTTCATGATTATCTTCTCACTCTTCATCCATGTCAAGGTACGTAGGCGAAAAAAGAAGAGGAGCAGCTGAGAATGTCCAGATATTGAAACCTTCGCAGTACTTACAGTATAACGAGACATGAAATAGTAGTGGTTCTAGATCCAACAGCAGGAACATTAAAGACTTTTGCATGGTTGCGCATGGAAACGCGCTGAATGATTCGATGATTCTAAATCATAGCTGTACAGATTTTCTGACAAATTTACACAAGTAGGGTTTGTGCTACATGTTTATCTTCACGTTGGTTTATATGTTGTCAGAGAAACAAAATGTCGAACCTCTTAACCCTATCCAGACTGGGCTTTTTTGGTATATCTGGGACGGGGGGGGGGGGGGGGGGGGGGCTGATTCGGCCCCCCCCCCCTCATAATTTCCGAACGGTATGATGTATCATCACCACATTTGCAGGGAGTGATATTCACGTCAAGGTTTATAATTCCTGTAATTTTGGTGACGTTATGACGTAATATGACGTAATTATGACGTCATCGATGTGATTTTATTGGATAAATAGGGATTTCCCGTAATATCTAAAGAAATTAAACAAAACGGTTTGTATTATTCATTTTAAGGTATGCAAAGGCATACAAAGTCAATGGTAAGTACGTTGACTTCAAAATGACGTCATTAAATGACGTCACGTGTTGTAGGCGATCCCTTGGGATCCGCCATCTTGGATCGGCCATTTTGAATTTTTAAAAAAATCCTTTTTTCCACTTATGACCCCAAAAGACACTGAAAATAGACTAAAAACGTTAATCTAAATGTTTCTGATAAAGAAAATGTCAGGTATTGACGATTTTAAGGGCGAAAAAGCCTGCTGATACCTGAAATAGTGATATAGTCCGCCATCTTGGATTTTGGCTGATTACGTCATCAAATTAGCATAAATTATGAATATTAAATCAGCAAAGTTACATCTAATTACATGTTATGTTATACATCTAGGAAAACTAGTGTAGTTGTACAAGAAAACCCGAGAAATATCATTGTTTTCAAAAAATTAAAGATTTTTGCATAAAATGCCAGTCAGAAACACGTTGCCATGGCAACATGAAAAAATGATAAAGTTAAACCATTATTGTAAAATTGTTGCCAACAAAATTTTAGGAAAAGTCACCAAGTTTGGTTGTCCTAGCATACATCGTTCGGGAGAAATACGATGTCAAAGTTGGCGCGGGCACTTTTAGCCCCCCCCCCCCACCCCCCCCCCAGTGTGGATAGGTTTAAAGTGGTAAAGTGAAAGCGAAAACGAAAGATTTAAGTGTAGTGTCCAGAATATACCGGAAAATTTCAGATGCTGATGATAACATTTTCGCCCCCCTTCCCATAGCTTCGAGGTCAAAATGAAAGGGAATCATACCATAAATATGTTTTATCAATACAAACCCTTATCACTGTGCCCTTGACCTTTTCTGTGTACTTGACACGGTGAATAAGAACATCTTTCCCGTCGGTATCGTCACACCTTGCTCTGGCATTGTTATACATCGCTATCGCTTTTGACAGCAAGGCCACATCCCTCCAGGCCTTTCCCGTCTCCAGGTACAAATCTCCTAGACTTTTCACCAGCTCCACCTCCAGTAGTGTGTCTCCTGTTGCAATAGCTCGTATCAAGGCTTTTGTATAACCCTCTTCCAACACATACATTCCACTTAAACCCTCAAAACGAGCCATACTCAATCTGTGGCAAACCTCGCCAATTCTCAAAACGTCGTTGATAGGAGCACCTGTACTTAGGGTATTTTGCCTCTCGTGGTTCTGACTGTCTTTACGTGCCAGTCTTTCGGCGAGTTTCTCCATAAAGGCTACACGATCTAGAATTGCTTGCCCGAGATCCCGATCATTACAACGGAGTAGAGCAGCTGTGTAGAAGGCAGTAGACGTTTTGAATTCCTTTAAGTCTTTGGCTAGTTGTCCTTTCTCCAGATGGAGGTCTCCGAGACATTTTAGCGCCTCCACCTCTATGTAGGAGTCCTTTTCAGCGATAGCGTCCCTCAGAGCCCTCCCGTACCCTACCTCCAGACTTTCTCCCGTCGCTTCTAGCCGCGTCTCCAACTCCTGAAGTTTCTCTACCAGGCTCAGTCGAGCCATCCTGCATTTGTAATGTCTGTAACGATTTCTGCTCCTTTGCGCTCAGGCTAGAAGGCATTCATTCATTCTCCTGTAGCGTCACCTGCACGGGGATTTCCAATGACGTGAACCCACGCTGACCCGGGGTCATGTTTGAATATTTAAAACAGGGCATGTCGGTGTTGTGTACGCGTACACAAAGCGCCAACGTCACTGTGCACGCACATGCCTTAGGGCGATATGTCTTGTATCAGGCTTAACTAGTAAGGTTACTAAAAGATTCTTCTATCAGTGACTTCAGTAAAAGGTAGCAATCACGTACCTCCAAATTTTCGATGGCAACTGTACATCTTGATCACGGAGAAGAATATCTTAATAACTTGTAGCACACGTGGCTGATGAATCTCTTCAACGTTATTAACTAGTAAGGTCTTGCAGGCGCACGCTCAGCTAGGGAAAGCATAGGAGATCATTTTATTCATCATAACCGCAAGGCGTCTTTGTGCAATACATGTGTATCTTAAACGATTTATCCGTAAACACATCATCATCATGTCGGGCGGCTTGCCATATTCTGTAATATATATCAAAGAATTATATTTTTCATGCTATTCATTTCCACATTTCACTTGTATAGGATATAACGCTCTGTGCCCGTGCGCGTATACGAGAGATGTTTTTTTTATTCTCTAATGAAAACCAAAGAAAATGTACTGCATAAATTGCAAAGAAAATCATATTTGATTTGCTAGAACTGCAATAATGTAAGCTGCAGCTAGGAGACTCTAGTGATCCATGGATGGTCACCAATACGAAAGAAACCCACAAAACGATACAAAACAAACTCGTATCGAATCAACACAATACGCCTCCACAAATTTGAGGATTTTTGATTTGATGAATGGTTTATTCAATATTTACAGAAAAACGAACAACAGCCTCGCAGGTAACTATTGGTTACCTGAATTGTGCCGCAGGCTAGTCAGTTCTTCTAAAATCGCAATTATCACTGGATGATTCATTCGATATACTCGTGTACAAAGTGTATCGTTGTCTTTTATTTTGACTGTAATTAATTTATTAATTACTAGTAATTTTTTGGGGAAAAGGGCGCGAAAACGCACGTGACTTCCTAGTCTGGCGTGTTTACATCCAGGCGGGTCAAAGGTCGACCCTGCTGCATGACGGGACGGAAACAGCAGAAAATGGCCGAAGTCGTCCAACCGCACCCTGGAATACTCGCAGAAAAGGTAGGTACAAATCTGACTTTCCCCCTCAGAACGCTCACACCGACAAGCGTGCATCGTGCACAAATATGCCAAACAGTTGTCGCACTGGATACCGTAGTTGTTTACCCGGAAATGACGTACGTGCGAGCTGGAGAAGTGAGTGAATAGCGCCCGGGTCAGATCAGGCGACATTTTGCGGTTTCTGTCGTCATGTTTGGGGGAGGGCTGGGCAGTCACTTCCTGATTTGGTCATGACAACAAACTGACGAACTCCCCGGTAATTCCTGTCTACTCAAACTCGTGACGTAACCACAGGATGCCGTGGTGCTCGCGTTCTCATAGCGTAGATCAAACTCTGTTGGTTCAAATCCCGTAAGATTTGACGTTAACGACACCCCCCTCCCCTCTCCCCAACCGGAAAACGATTTCGTTTCGGTTGACTTGAGCATTTAAAAACGCTTCCTACTACCAAGGACTTGGACTTTTACAACAAGCTACGCGTTTCATAAAGGTATGTGTTGTTAATTTACTGTAAACCAGCGCTGTTGTGTTTTTATGAACGGGGTTTTTAAATATCTGGTCCATTGAAACTGGAAACTTAACGGTTAACGTTGGTGTCAAGGGTCACGCACAGTCACTACATCTTTTGTAAGTTGTCTGTGTGAGAGATATTATTTTTCACTGCCACGTGCTTTTTTAGCGCTGATGAATTGGAATCTACAACAAATACTGAGCAAATAGAGTAGATCTGTAGACATAGAAAAAGGTTTTTTCTCTTTTCAGTTGGCCTGTGAAATTTTATTGCACTTAATCATTAACAAACATGTTAAAGTGTTTTCTACATGTTCAGTATTTTTGGCAAAGGACTTCTAATACCACTGAGAACAATCTAGAATCTGACAGCTATTGTCTATAAATTAAAAATCTAAAATGTGATATTCTCTGAATCATGTACAGTACAGTGCATTTAAGGTACAATTTGCCAACCTAGACTCAGTTCAGTGTTTTCAGTTCATAAACTTCACTTTGTACAGGCCAGTTTACAATTTCTAACTGGATTGTTTAGTTAAGTGTATATTTTGTATTTTTATAGGGACATGTCATGTATTGTGGTACGTAGTCTATTTGTGAGGAATGTTGTCTCTGAACCTAGAGGTCGGGAGTTTGAATCCTGGCTGTTGTCGCTCACCTGACGTGTGCACTACTGGAAAGGGTTGCAGTCCTTAGAACGAGTCGTCCACTGTTCATTGTGCTTTTCAAATACAGCCAGAGAAATTCCCTGGTACTACAGCACAAACCTGTTTTATATTGTCTGTCTTTCCTGTCACAGCCAGTGTAAGGTTAGCTCTTCAGTTAGCTTAACTGGTTGGAGATCACTTTCACTTTTATGTACGAAATATTCCTCTGTATGAAATATATCCCCTTCAGCTGTTGTCAACTTGTATGTTCATGTTGCTGATTATAAGTGGCACAAATGTTACTGTAATGCAGTAGTGTATACAACTGACTGTCATGTGGTCTTTGGATGAGTCACATGCATGGTTACACTCAGAAGTGTATGGTATGTTTCATCAATGATAGGGGAAAGTCCTGTAACACATTGTACCAATCTGTAGAACCATGTGGTACCAATAACTCACATGTCACTGCAACATGTAAATACTAACTGATAGTGTTGTTAGCTCACTTTTCTAGGGATGCCTAATGACAAACCTATGTAAACCTATCACTTAGCAGAACATATTGACTGGAAAGCTTGGACATTGCTGTTGGGAGGTCCTCACTTCTAAGTTCTACTACTAATAGCTGTCTGTGTCAGGTCAGTTTTTCTTCTCCTTTTGACCCTTACCGGTATTAAAATCACAGCCTCAATTGTAATGTCTTCGTAGTTCATATATCAATATCTGAAGGATACAGCATTCCTGGTAGCCTCTTCCCCCCTGAAGATTTTGGAGTTTCTAACTGTCTGAAATGCTAATTCCTGCATTTTTAGAGGCAAATTTTAAATCCATTACTACGGGTATATGGAATTACGCAGCGTTTACTTGGCTTTTAGGCAACTCGAGTGCTGAAGGCAGGCTTGGTTACACTTTGAACCATTGATTGGTAAATATGAAAATGATAATCTCTATAGTTAAAGTGGAAAGTTCGAATTCCACAAAAAAGACCTGATTATTAGGCTGATAATTGTTGCTAACAAGACTTGCATACAATAGGTACATGGCTATAGTAACATATTATTGTACGATGTAGGTGTGGCAAGGGTGTGGATGGTAGTGGGTGGAGGGTGGGGTTAGGGTTGGTCATATTCGATATTGTCACACCCTTGTCTTGTGGTCAAGTGGCTAGCTATCCCTGCCTGTGGACCTAAAGGTCAAGAATTTGAATGCTGCCCTTTGTTTGTCAACCACACTTGAACAAGAAATAGGTTTCTGGCCTTGGGATGGCATATTATAAGCAGTAGTTTATTGTCTATCTAGGAATATTTGAGTATTTTGACAACCTCCAAGGTCTCCAGACAAAAAAGAAATGATTCAAGGACATGACCTATGTTGTAATCGCTATCCTCTGCATGAGTCAAAAGTACTATTACTGTCCTTCCTGCTATTTTTGATCCCGCTATTTTTGAAACAAAAGCAGACTTCAAAGACATTTTTTGTCTCTCGGTTTCAGTTAGACATGTCTTCACTTCCTAAGAATGTAAACAAAAGGAATACAAAAATAACCTACCACACAAAACAAACAGAAAAGGGGAAAAATGCCTCTACAATTCCTTTCTCGATTTCCCTTTGCTGTCAGTCTTCTCTTTTTAACACAAATATTACACGCTAGCTGTCCTAGTATTCAGTGTTGTCTTTCTTACTATTATGTTAATGATATTCATCTTTAACATGATTGATTGTCAATTATCCACCCATCCTCTATGGGTCATGCAAAGGTTTTTTGTTTGTGTTTGGTCCTAAGTTGATAAGGTAATTACAAATTTCAATAGGGCTTCTTGATATAGTGACCTTTAAATAACCTGTTGACTGCTATGCTGGCTAAAGAAACAAACAACTGCAGTTTGCAAGAAATCTGCTAGGAGCTAAAATATGTATTCCCCTTGAACAAACATATTACAAAAATAAACTTCTGTTATTGATAGATTTTTTCATCCGTTTAAACAAATGAAAACAAACTCTACTGAATATTTTTCAGCTCCTGGGATCTCCTTTTCAAATAACAGTTGTTTCTTTCTTTTGCCAGTTTCACAGTCAACATGTTATTTACAGAGGTAATAAATATACATGGACTATATGTATGCAGGACTGCAAATGATGACGTTCTGATCTATGTAATATTGAATGATAACGATAAATCGACAGATTAGAATTTTGAAAGAACGATGAAAGAAAATCAAGAAACTTGTGGTAGAATGTCCTCCACCTTTTTTCCTGTTAGGGTGTTCTGGGGTAAAAGCCATGTGTAGGAAGCCCCATGAACAATCATGCCTCAGAAATTACCCCCCATTTAAATGGAAATGTTGCATTCAACCCTGCAGGCCATCTGTAACCTACCGTACTCCCTCAAATTTCTGCTCTCTTCAAAATTATTTCTCAACTCATAAAAGTTATGGGCAGTTTTGTTTATAGATTATCTTTCCCCAGTGTTGCGGCATTTGTAAGTTGATCATCTGGTTTGAGCTTATTGTTCAAATTAGACTATTTGGGGGTGTTATAGACAATTTCCAGCGTAGAATTGGAGAAGATTTAGGGAAAACTGGCCCTCCGAAATGGCCTCCTAATGGGGCTCGAACTTGGTATTCGTGCTGGGGCAGGATGTTTCCACGACGTGTGTGGAGCCATTTGCTGCTCATTTTCTCGTTGGGTTGTAAGAGACGGCAGCGATGATGTGACGTCGGGGTGCGTGTGTGAGTGAGTGGGCGAGGTAGGATACTCCTTTTTCCTTGTAAAATGAGAGCTCATTTTGAATACTTCTTATTATTAAGCCAACAGAAGTACAGGGACTTTCAGAAATTCAGATACTAGTACTATTATAGTATGATAAAGATTTAATAGAATACAGTACACTGTATGTTGTAATGCTAAAAGTAAATGAACCTTGAAATCTACATTTACAATTTTAGACATAAAATTTCATGCACATTTGTATGCTTATTTACTGCTATATTTTGCACCGATAAAGTAAATGATAATTGACAAAGTAATGTTGTTAACTACACGTAGTATAATAAATAATTATGAAATGAACATGATTAATCAAAATATAAGTTCTTCCTGTTTCCATTATATGAAGGGCTGTTTTTAAGATTTTTGGCTTAGATCAAGTAGGGGTAGTATTTTTCCAGGTTGCAGATGATTTACGAATATTTAAATATGAAATATATTGAATTATGTTCTAGGCTTTGGTATATGACAATGTATTATTTTGTTCTGACTCTTTCTTGGAATTTTCCATCTTTGCAAGGTTGGATCTCTTGTAAAAATTATAAAAGTCCAATTGATAAGTTATGTATATGTCACAGAAATGTTCAGAAAAATGTTGATTAACTGTTCTTTCAATCATATGTATGCTTAGACCCCTTCAATTACTTTGATAAGTTTCATGGTTGGCCTTTTCCCATATAATTTTGTATTATGAACTACATAGGAGATAAACTCCAAGCAGATGGTAGGATGGAAGGTCATAACATTGCCTAACTGCCAGGCTCTCTACTGACTCTCTACTACAGTCAAATGACTGAGTAGTCCTGCAGTCAGAAAGTGTTCCAACATTCTACCCCGGCATCTGCTTGGAGATTACCTAGGTCATAGGAAGGAAGGATGGGCGGTCTGTCATACTTGTGGGGCCTTTTTGCTGTGTCCCCATCAGTCAGGATATGCCAGTCCTTGTGGTTGTCCTGTCACATGGATGTAGTCATGATTCACTAGTATTTCCTGGCTTACTCATTTGTTTCCTGGTAGAAGTCTTGAGTTCTATATACTGTAAATCCTGAAATGTTTGCATTGGTTTTATTCATGACGTCGCAGATATGCGTTTTCCATGCATTACTACATAACTACTATAGAATTGTGAACTTAAAACACTGCAAAAACCTCCTTTCTCCTTCTAACGCAAACTTAAGCCCTTGCAAAAGTAAATAAATCTACAGTATGCTGACTTGATGAGGCCGTACCAATGACTTAAGGCCATACATAAAATTTCCTTGGTTCTTGGACGTTGTAAAGTGAAAATTGATATTATGATAGCAAGAGGTCAAAATGGAAGCCAAAAAACCGTGGAAGAAAACTTGAACCTGACTTTTTTTAGACAGTATATGTGTATAGCCTGGGTGCCAGCCTTTTTAGCTTACGTACGCTACCCAAGCTCCGCTCCTCGCCTTTTTAGCTTACGTACGGAGCTTGGGTAGCGCAGCGGAGCTAGGGTAGCGGATGGAAGCTAAAAAGGCTGGCACCCAGGCTAATATGTATATGGACCAAAGTACACTTAGACTGATACTGCTGTATGTCAATCTTTTACGAATTTATGGAAACCAGATAGTTGAACTGATATGGCCCAAGATTTTGAACTGTTCCTGACTCATAAAATTGGTATATTTTTTTGTATTAGATTTCTAACGTAAAAGTGTTTAGCAATCTATGTTGGCTATGTTCTGCTCCCCAAGAGCTTTCTCTATATCTCTCTCCTATCCTCAAATCCTCTCAGGTTAAACTACATGTCAAACATTGGTTCAACAGACCAGTCTAAGGAGGTTGTACCCTTTACTAGTTGGTGACTGCTTGTATACATGGCCGTGTGCCAGCTTCCTTTCCTGCATTCTGCCCTGCCAGTGCTGTATATTTCTTGTGGTGACCACATGCCTGCATATCAGCCCGGTGAGGTAGCTGTCTGGATATGTGCTGCAGTATTTGGAGCTGGAAAATGATTAGGGTATAGTTCTGATAATGTGCTAGAACTGTACAGTTATTGAATAAAAATCATTAGTTAGTAGTGTTCAAGTGATAGAAATGGCAAGTTTTCATCTCAGAAAGTTGGCAAAGTAGATATTGGTGAAAGTACATGTGCTCTAACCAACTTTGACAGAAACTGCATGTAGGGTAGAGACTGCATGTAGGAGAAGTCACAGAAATATCCCAAATTGTCTGACTTTTCATAAAAGTTGGTATACCTTGAGGTTATGGAGGTTTTTGTTTCTTACCTTTCCCTTTCTTGTCCATACTGTTGTTGGTTCAATTTTACCAAATCATTATTGGTGACAGTAGAAGTAACAAAGAGTAGAGAGTGCTATAATATTGCTAAGCTTGTTCAGGGGTTTAATGCAATCTTTAGTCAACAAGTTTATAAAGCTTTTCCTGTAACATTTTCTAATTTCTTTTTCTAGCTTCACCTCCATTCTCAATTTTGCATTTGATACTTGTGATGACAATTCTCTTCCTACCCTCCGTAAAATTATTCTGATACTGGTTTTTAGATAAATTTTCACACAAAACAAACAACGACGTTGCTATGGCCCAGTGTCCCTTTGGGAGGTGTCTTTGTTGTATTTTGACTGAATGTTTCCAATTACCCACGACAAAGTTCACCTCCAACTCTAACCAGCAGATACCAGCAGATACCCCGAGGAATGCAGGTTGGTGAATTGTGTGTCTGGTCCAGAAAAATCCCAGGAACTCCAGTCTTGCCAAATAAAACAAACCTGGACAGCAGACTCAGAATCCCAGCCTGAAATTCTTTTCAGACTTCAGGCTTTAAGAGGCTGTGGCTGTCCTCGTACAGAATAGGCAGTTAGTTTGAAGTCTGTAGTACAGGTAGAAATGTTTAGGTGTCTTCTGGGCAGGTTTGGGAAAGCCAAGAGTCGAGAGGGAAAACTGAAAGTCAAATCGAAAAGTAAGTTGGTGACATTTCTACGTTTTCTTTTTTGGATCAAATTTGGTAAAATCATTTGGTAGCTGCATCTGCAAAATGATTTTGCAGTTTTTTGCATGTCTTGATAGGTTTAGGCTCTCTTGTAAGATACATTTATGTGTAAACTTTTACCTAAGAAGATAATTTCATTTTTGGTTGGACCATTGATAGTACAGTTGATCATATCGATATGATAAACTATTAGAAAAAGGCTGTTTTGTAAAACGTGTTTATCTAATTTTAGTTTTATATAGGGAGGTACACGTATTGTTGGATCCATCCTCGCATTAAATGTCTTCATTGCGAGTGTCAATGGTTTGTTGGTCCAAGAGGATTTAGTTAAATCCCAATCAGTATTTGAACAGATGTTGAGACTACTGACGGATTCAAATGAATGACCACCTAGAAACAGTGTCGCTTGAGTAAAACTAAAAAAATGTATTTTGTGCTATTCAGTATCCTGTGATGTATTGCTATAGCTCAGAGTCCATATGAATGTTTGTCAAAGTTTTAGAGAATATCTGTTATACAAAGAGGTGTGCACTTTTCTGTTTTTGTTTTAAAATATTATAAGATCAAGAAATTCTATTTGTATGGTCTGGATGGTCTGGATGACAATTCAAGTAAACGCAATTATGAAAAGGATATGATTGAGTGAAATTGTTGGCCTATTACCAAATTTTGTCAGCTCTTTTTCATGATATGATCAATCAATGTGCTAGCATCCAGCCAGAATTTTTGGCAAGACCTTTCTTCTGACAAATTGCCAGAATGTAAAATCTGAGTGTCAAGACCCAAGACAAAAACAATGCCATGATAGCATGTGTAAATATTTATCTTTTCCAGCCTGCCAAAAATTTATCGACAGACTCGTAATTGTACAGTTACCGTAGTTTGACCGCTTGGTTATTTATAAAATCAGACAGTACTTTGAAAAACTTCAAAACTTTAAGCAAAGCAGCTGCTACATTTGTACTTCCCCCTGCAGGTTGACATGTGTGGAAGAAAGCTGCAATTTGCAAGGAAGCCCCTAGGGGACTCTCATATCTTGTAATGGTGAAAAGTCCCTGAAAATATTACAAAATATTCCTGTATTTGGGTCATTTCCAAAAAGCAGCCTGACTAAGCCATACTTAGTGCATAGTGAATTAGGCAATCTAGCCTATACCTGGGCAAAATGTTGATTGGCTAATAACTAAGAGTGTCCTGCACTAGGATAGCACAGATAAGGTATAAAAAGGAGGATTGGTCTGATTCTTGTCATTCTTGAAAAAGACGAGTTAAGTCGAAACTGTTGAATACCATTGGCGTCTCGTCTATGTTGTTGTCATTTTCCAAGTGATACAAATCACATCAATCAGTTGATGAAATCAAAACCCTAACCAACCAATGCCGATCACACATCCTTGGCAGAGACATTCAGCCAATGATCTCTGCACCAGTGCAGCACACCCAGCACCAGATGGAGGATGCTGCATCTGTGGGGTTAGCGGAGGTCGTCTGTGTTATGATTTGGTTTGGTGCTGCCATGTGCTAGAGTTTGTGTGAGAGACAGACGCACATCTGCAGGGGATAACCCTGTCAAACTCAAACAGATGATTCTCTAGGTTTTATTTCTGTTCTGCCGTTTCTAAGAACCCATCATCTGACAAGACTGAACGATGCCAACTACAAGTTTCTGGCAGTTTTACATTCTTGGGATGTCTTTATCATCATGGGCTGAAAAGTTTTTAAGGCTATGTAATAAACGTTTTGATACTTCTTGAGATATCAAGATTTTTCCATGTTTCTATGTTAGTTCATATAAAGTACAATGTTTGGGGTTTTATTTATCAGTTTTTGACAGCTTAGCCTAAAAAGGTTTGAATAGATTAATACTGTAATTTCTTTGTCATTATTTGAGTCTAGTATAGTTTATATATCTAGAAGAACAAGGATTTGACTTTTAGTTTATACGAATTTCAATTTCCTTTTGTATTCTGTTTGGGCAAATTTTTTCCTCTCGGAATTTAATGCTCAAATTTTCTTGCTTTTTAAAGGATTTTTTTAGCATTACCTTATGGTCAGACTACATCTAGTTGGAATCACGGGAGGAGGGGGGGGGGTATAAGATGAATATACTATGTTCTAAGATCAAAGTACTGCTGGAGGTTAAGATTATCCAAAAGTGTGTCAGAGAAGTGAAAGGTCATGAGGAGGTCACCCGTGAATGGAAGAGTAACAGATTATTGTCAGGGTTTCTGTTCTTCAGTTTCTCAATGTTGTTGTACATTTTGTTTTCTGAAACCTATTAAGGTATATTTTTGAAATTTTTTTGGGCCCTTTTTTTTAGATTTCTTATCCAACTTGTTAGAAGCCTAGTCAGTTACTCAGTATCAAATTTCGCCGGCTCACTGGTTCTGTAAGTGCTAAGTGATTCGTGATGAGTCAGAGGTGTTCAGGTGTGAACAGGTGAGTCCTAGGCCTGACAGACAGGTGTGTGTAGGCAGGTGAGTAGGTGGCAAGGTGTGGAAAGAGTCGCAGGTGAGGTAATGTCTAGAAGTACAGTCAAAATTGTATAGATATAACAAATTCTCCTGGGACTTGAAGTTGAAGAAAATGGCCACAATAGGCAGGTAGCCAATATAGACAGGATTCTTAATGCTTGGGTCAACTAGCTATAGTCTCTACCAGACTGAAATACTAGTCTCTGCCAGATTGACTGGGCCTGCTATAGAGAGAATAACTTGCCAGGGGAGTTCAATGGCCACCATATGGTTTCATTTGCAGGTGAATTTGAGGAGGGGAAAGTTAGCCTTCCCACTGACTGGCTCTCCTAGCCAATTTTCCCCCTTTTTGTGGATTCTATGATCCATACCTCCGTAGGAAGGCCTGGTGGAGGCTAGTGAAATACAGTATAATTTGAAACTGAAAGACCACCGAAAAGTTATCACAGTAGACGGAGTCCTTATGCAGAGGTGGGCACTAGAACAGTTGTTTGATTATTCACTATAGTATGTAAGGTTTGAGTTGGTTGTTCAAACTTTATTGTTTATTATCGATTAGTGTGGTGTGAAGAGAAGGGGGCAAGGGTGACTCACCTGAGAGAGGTCATAGAGAGGTCACATGCAGTTTGCACAGCTTCATGTGCATGCATGGAAAATGATTCAATTCTTTATACTCCACTTAGATTTTTACTGGTTGAAATACCTATAAAAGGACTTGCATTGTTACTTGTGTTACTTCTAACCTAAAACTAATATTTTTACAGCAAGACTGTCATTCAGTATTTAAAGTCTAACATGTGGTATTTTAATCTGGCAACTGAAACTACTGATATTGTGCCAGATATACATGTGTATACTCCATAGAGTGCAAACTTGTAACCTCTATGGAGTTTACTTGGCTGGGAGGTTATGTTCTCACCAACATGTGTTTGTTAGTGAGTAAGTTAGTTGGTTTGTGATAGTGATGTTTGTGAATGGGTTCATTGCATTTTGGTACAAGTAGTTAAGTTATGCCTTTTGGTAAGTTATAGCTTTTGAATTTCTTGTAATTAGACTTGTTATGTTTTGCCACCAAGAATGTAAAGGTTTTGGCCCATGTTTCCCAATAGACTGGTAACCTTGGGGTTGACCTAACGACAGGAGTGATCCATGTTAACATGCATGGTGGCTGATCTGTAATCTCTCACATCAGAGGGTCTCATGGGGGTTTTAAGTAATCGTGTATCTGTTCCTGAATCTGTGAGTACCAATGTACTATAAATGCAGAAATGTTCGCGGTGGTTTTATGTTCGCGGTGGTTTTATGTTCACGGTTTTTGCGGGTGTCTATAACTTAGAACCGCAGCGAACACTCCATTTTCTCCCTACCGCGAAAATGCATTTACAGTACTTTACCAACATTCCACCCTGACTCTGTTTTCATGTCGCCACTCCGGTTCACCATTCTTTAAGAATCTGAGACCCTACAAATTAGATTGAAATGGCCTTGCATGATTTACCCTCAAAGGCCACCACTAAAGATAGCAGGAGTTTGACCAGGAACAAATTGTACCCATGAAGGTCAACTGATGTTCCCTCATGCCTCCAGGAGGGGTCACAGGTCGTGTCAGAGGTCAGGTCCTCCTGTGGTCACAGTGTACTCCATCAGGAAGAGAGGACACCTGTGTTTTGGTTTTGGGAGGTTTGTTCCAGGTACCCCCTAGGAAAACTGTCACGCTCCTGGTGTGAAGGGACAGAAGGGTCCTTGAACTCTTTTCCAGCTATGGTCGCCATACTGTAAATCTTGAAATATTTGCAGCGGTTATATTTTCCTGACCTCTCCGCTGTGAAGATTCAGTTCCAATATATGACTGTAGAATTTGTACTGCAGAATTGTTTCAATCACGGACATATACCTCTTTTCTCATTCTATAAAAAAAGTACTCTGGTAGAAGGAAGAATCACCAGATAAAGCTGGGAGTAAGGACAATACTCTGCCTATTTGCATACAATTACCCTATAAGTGTCATGTATGTTTGCATATTTATGTCTGTAGACCACTCCTCCTAGCAGCTTCCTTTTGAACTACAGATTGTAAGCATTATTCTACAGAATCTCTGAGAACCAGTAAACTGCATTAGCATTGCCCGGGCTGTCCCAGCTGACCATGTATATAAGAACAGGAAGTCACCCCATCTGTGTTTTGTGGCTACTGGTCTTCCACTCCTCCTAGCAGCTTCCATTTGAACTACAGATTGTAAGCATCATTCTACAGAATCTTTGACTGCTAAACAGTAAACTGCATTAGCATCGCCTGTGGCTGTCCCAACTGACCATGTAAGAACAGGAAGTCACCCCATCTGTGTTTTGTGGCTACTGGTCAGTAGGGAGAAACTATTAATTCTCTATCAAACCATAGGGGACTGTCTAATGTGTACCAGGTGGGGTGTGGAGGTAGGGTTAGCATAAGGAGGGGAGGGGGGGTTCTTGTCAAAGGCAAGGGCCAAACAAGGTCAAGGTCTTTATTAGACCACACCGATTTATGTCTTTGGTCCAGCAAACTTATAGAATGAAAATTTATGATTCATGAACTTTTTAAAGTGTAACTCTCCTCAAATGTGGAATAGCTTACAACTTGCTAACACAGCATCCCTGGCCTTCAAAGGGATAGTCGTGAAAATGTAGGATTTGTAGTTTCGCTTGACTTAAGAGGGATGGAAAAGGTCTATAATAATATATAGGAACAGAAGGGACAACCTTTGTTATAAAAGTCAACACTGTTCCAACACCTGGTTTCGATTAGTTGATAAGTTAGGATTTAATTGTATTGGAACAAGATTTAGTATGTGATAACTAATCAATCAATGTTTCAGCCTGGGGGCTTTCATGCTAAGAACAAGGCTCCTCTGACACTTGGGTACGAACCTAGCTGAATCAATTAGTCACATCATGTCAGAAGAAACCACAAGACATTCATGGCAGTTCCTTTCCCATTCATTTCTGTACGACCTGTAGATTAGTGTGACTAATTGATCTTGTACCCAAAAGAGCCACTCTCCTCTAGGGTTTCCTACTCCAGGTGGAACTCAGAGGGAGGGAATGGTGCAAAACAAGCCAGAAAGCCATCCTTTCACTTCTTTGGCGGCCCTACTAGTCTCTACCAGCCTCCGTGGTTCGCTGGAAAAATAGCAGCAATTGGCCAAATAGAGTGAATACTAGTTACTGTAATTAGAGTGAGTGAGTGAGTGAGAGTGAGTAGTACAAATGTATATAGGGGAGTCGGCCGCCCATAGGCGAACCATGTGCAACATCCATGGAGCCTAGTAAAGGCTTCCAATGTCGCTTTACCATGGTTGCCGGTAGTGACGTTAGGAGCAAACCAAACAAGAGTCCGTAGGACACAATTCTCCGTGAAGTATTTATAGTATGTACAAGTATTGACCCACACAAATTGCATCTCTGCTCAGTCCAAGTAGTGTTTTATAGCAAGTAAAGAAAATGTGTTCATTTATCTTTTTCTTTCAATAAAGTATGTTTTTACAGCATGGCACAGATGGGATCTAGAAATTCCGGGAAAAGTCACAAAGTTAGATCTAGATGGCCCCTTTTCAATTATCAACTAACCATTCAGCCTTACAACTAAGATGTATCAGAAATCACAAATATGCAGTAAATCCTCTTTCCACAATTTATTGCAGGTCAGCCTGATCTATAGCTATCAAGCTATTTGCAATAAAAAAGGCTAATTTATATTATCGTAACATTTCACGAAGGTCAAAGGTCACCGGATCTAACCACCCGGAAGTGACACTGGCGCGCGCACTTTTCTGAGAGATATTTCTCAACAATCTTTCATTCCCTGTGTAAACTTTTTACATTGTCACAGCCTCCGTATTATAAACTACAAGTGTGGTAAGTTTGAAGGTCCAGAGATTTGCCATTTTCACACTGTGCGTAAAAATACATCGTCCGTCCCGTGCGCACATACTGTATGCGAGTTGCGAGGGACACGGCATACTTAATACACAGACTGAAGCTCACTCGGCACATGTTCGCAGCTAAAACTCACAATTCCCGTTGCTGCATTGGTATGTAACTTGGTATATCGTTTCCTAGGTTGCGTGTGGTGATGCACGTTGTCTATTTTTCAATGTAACAGTGACTATACGATCACAGCAAGTAAGGAAGATTTATACCCCGTATCTGCCTGAAGTATTCCAGTCATGCATAACGGATTATAACATGGTCCCTATGGCAGGGCAGTGGGACATAGCATTAATTATAGGGGTGCAATTACGATATTGGATTGACGTTTAAAGTAGTTATGGGGTAACAAAGCTATTGTGCATCCCCACGCCGAACCAGGCAAACGATATGCCAAGTTACACACCAATGCGACAACGGGATCGTGAGTAATAGCTGCGAACGCGCAAACAAATGCATTCCCAATACTCCCAGAAGGAGGTCATCCTCCTCCCCGGAGTAACAAGGCTGGACAGTGGACTCTAGGCTAGTGTAGACATATGGTAGAGTTATTACTTTTTTTCAAACTTCAAGCGATAAATGATTGTTGCCTTTAAGAAGCTAGCAAAATCCCCAAGTCCCTTGACTAGTTGTAATGTAACTGATTGTAAAAGACAGACTATTGCTACCTACATATTCAAACACATGTAGTGTGCTGCACTGTATAACTACAAATGAGTTGGCCAGGCCTACTGTGCACCATCTGTCCTTCCCATCCACAGGAAGTAGGTGCAACTGCCCCTGTTTTCTTTGCTCCAGTCTTTGGGGATTTTCTTTCAAATGGTGACCAGACTTCCTTCCTCTTCTGCCACTGGAGGCTCTGCATGGGGTTTGATCAGAAGCTCTAGAAGTATTATGATACTGTTAGAAACATCTTGCAGCCCTGTGTGCTGCTAGGCACATGTTGCCTCAAGTTTAGGAAGTCATGTCTCTTATTTCAAGAGCAAGTATGTATTTCAAAGCTCTCATTGTGTATTTACACCAATTTATGGATTTAGTTTCACATGCTTTTGTCAATGTTATGATTTTTATCAAGTGCACCAGTTTGTCCTATCCTTTGTATTCTTTTTCCAAGTTACAAAATGAGTAATTATTTTACAGAGTTACATTTACTATACAATGTACATATAGATAGCTTGACTTTTTCCAGTCCCTATTCTCCAGCTAACAGTGCCATCTAGAGATTCTGCTCAGAACTGCAGGCTTTTGGACATGTATAGCTACCAAACAGGAGTTAGTTTCCCCACATTAGATGCACTCAACTTGCAGCATGCACTGACTGTGCTTGAGTTGTACAAAGATTGAAGCTTGATTGCACAAGAACAAGTGTTGTCATGTCGTATGACTGGGTTCTGTTACCATCAGTTGCTTAATTACTCTGAACGGAAACTGCCACTCCCCTAAAATGACATAAACAAAAGACTTTCTGATCTTATCGCTGTCTAAGGTGTGCCAGGTCATGATCGTGTATAAATAAACTTGCCTGTCAACTTGTTTCAGTCATTTCTTGACGCTATAAAAAGTATGGGTAGCTTTGTTCTTCAAACCTCTGTACCCGTACACGTTTATTAATAAGCTGTGTTGAAGCGGCATTGCACATCAGCTTTCATAAAGGTACTGTAAATACATTTAAGTTCGCGTGGTTTTATTTCGCGCTAAGGGGAAAATGGAGTGTTCGCGGTGTTTTCTAGTTTGAGGCAGCGCTATAGTCACATACTGCTACAGTATTGGACAAAAATGTTCGCGGGGGTTTTAGGTTCGCGGTGAAAAGGTCGCCGCGAAAACCGTGAATATAAAACCACCGCGAATATTTCTGCATTTGCAGTATTACACTTCACGTAACTAGAGGATGACTTCTCTTCCTTGGCTTAACAAGCAGACAATGTCGAGTTCCCTTTGACAAGGGGAATGAAAACTTAGGGAACGACGAATAATTATTTTGTTTTTTTAATCCTTCTTGTAAAAGTCAATATAGACGTGCAAATTGTATACCCTCAAATCATTGTGTCATTTACGGTTACGGCGTTGTTTCATTCGGGAGTCATATTCTTGTGATCTCGTTTGTTGACAATTTTGATTTGGCGAGGTTTGCACAAGCGGTCAATAGATTGTAAGGCTTGTTTGAACGGTTAATGTAACATGGGGTGGAAAATAGCGCAAGTGTTTGTTCTTCTCTTCTCCATTCATAATTTTGTGACTCGTAAAAAAGTGTGCTTACTACCCATGTCAACACAGGTGTATTTTTAGCACAGAGAATATTGCTTTGACTCAGTTTACGCAAAAATGAAATTGATGTATCATCTGATGTCTTTAATCTTAAAGAGTTTTTTTCTGTTGTCTTTTGCCAAACGTATTGTTCTTGCTTTGTATTGATCTATTTTGCCATTAGGTAATCAATAGATACATGACATATCCTGTATCAATAATCAGCATAATGAAAAACATGACTCAACATTTTTCTTAGCTTGGATGTTTACTTTCAATCTTTTGTTCGCTTGATCTATTTTTTGACCTGCCAACAGAGATACAATAGCAAGTTTCCAGTTCCTAGACTATTCAATGAACCAAACATAACGCAAACATTTTTGTGAAATGATGTGTGTTCCCCTGTATAAAAAATGGATCTAATAACCAATCATCCTAATATGGTATCTGCTGTGTTTTCCTTCCCAGAATTCCCCAGGCTGGTAGCTCAGCCTCCAACCGCCGCCATGAGTTCAGACGAGAACCCCGATTGGTTGGGCGAGCTGCTCGTGGAGATCCAGCTCGAGCAGTTCCTCCAGAAGATCCGCGACGAGCTGCACGTGACCAGACTGTCCCATTTTGACTACGTGAAGGGGGAGGACCTGGAGAAGATCGGGATGGGGAAGCCTGGACAGCGCAGACTGATGGAGGCCATCAAGAGGAAAAAGGCTGCTCAGAGAAAGTCATGGTTGGGAAAGGTACGCCATGTTTACATGTTTATTTTTACCTTGTAAAGAAGCAAAGCAACTCAACCTGTGACGAGACCTGGGCAAGGAAAAATGATCCTTCACATGTTGTAAAAACAGAGAAGACATACATGTAAGGATGTAGGTAACATACCAACTTACATTACAAGATCTTACCATGTGGCTTATTGCATTTACTGATGACTATTTCTCTCCCTCTGATGGCAGTCTGCATGTTTGGTCCCCTGGGCTTAAATGGGCAATAAAATAGATAAATTTTAAAAGCAAAGTACATGTGTTCCTTACTAACAGAATGATACATGTATCTACAGATTTCAGATTTATGTTATAATCAAATAGGGATTGTCTAAACTCATCATTGTTTATGAAATAAAATATTACATATATTAATATTACCAAGGAAGTTATTGTAAGTTGTAGATACAAGTAGATGTAGCCTTGATTGTCAAGAATACAGGAATATTGCTTTAAAGCTTTCAACTGGTAGGTGTGTAAATGTTATCTATATTTGAATTTTCTGCTTGTTGAAGACAGAAAATTATCTTATACAGACTTAGTTAATATTGTGAAATTTTTTTTTTTGCGATAAAGAAGTTCCTACCCAAGAAATTTACAGTTCCTTGACTGCCTAACTTCAGACCTTTGTCTTAAATCCATCCCTCAGCAACATGAACTTCAAAGTGTGTTTAAACTTGTCTTGGGGGGGTAACACCGCCACATACAGGGCAAAGAGTGTGGGATTTCTATGTCTTCATGGGATGTACAGAAAGATCTGACCCTTCAAAATAACCACTGCCTTTGTGGCCAGCCCTCACATGAAAGCCTGCCACTGTTTTAAAACCCCAGCCACCCATGTAAGAGAGCTGCGAAAAGGAAATACAAATTTCATGGGGCATTTGCTTCCCCCCAAAGGTAAGAAAAACGGACAGTGTGTTCATTGTGTGGCTGGGAGGAGTAGGGAGTAGTGGGGAGTAGCAGGAGGGTTGGGTACATGGGGAGAGACAGGTTTTCCTCCTGGTGGTATACAAGGTTAACAGTGCTGATGGGCTTTGCAGGTGTTTCTGTGTGGTACTTACAACAAAGTGTCGGTCTTGTTTTACCCAGTTATGTAATGTTCGAATCCTGTCTATGTAGTAAATCGCAGTGGGTTTCAATGAGACAGTGCTTCTGGCACAATGGATTTTAATGCGTACTGAAAGTCTTGAAATGTCTGTGATGGTTTTATGTTTGCAGTATCTTTTCACTGTGAACTTGACACACTGCGAGTGTATACGCACTGTCTTCTATTGCTTTTACTAACTGAAGGTTAATGTTGTTTCAAGTGAGAAATTGGAATACTGCAAGTGCCTCCTTTCCCGCCCTACTGCAAAATAAAGTCCCCCATGAACTTAAAACAATCTACAGTGCCACAGACAAGAGGAAGTGAAAAAGGTTAGATAATAGAAGTTTCACATGTGTATTGTTTGATTTGCTCACTACTTTTCATTCCATATTAGGAAATGCTTTACATAATGAAAGTATATGTACATAGAAAAAGTGGGCAAAATCCACATGTAATGGTTGCAGTTGAAGCAGAGCAACTTTCTTTACTTTTCTACTGCATTTTTAAGTTCACAGCTTGTATGATGATCTCTTGCCACAAACATATGTTATCTTAGTCTTATTACCATAGTTTCAACAGCAAAGTTAAGTAAAAGTAGGTAGTCTCATAGCCTTTTCGAGGCCTTAGGGTTTGTGGGTTGTTATCCACTATGTGTAGGGCATGGCATTGGAAAGCGGAGCTCAACCCTCTCCTTCCACTGCCTTATACCTCCCCAACCAAAGTCAGGTACCCATTTTACACCTGGATGAAGTGAGTAGAGTTGTGTAAAGTACCTTTCCCAAGGTTGCAATATCGGTGGCATGTCGGTTCAACAAAATGTTTGTGATGTGAAGTTGGATAAATGTATGTAGCATATTGCATCAACCCCTTTGTCCCATACCTTATTTTAAAGACGCTTGTTTCTATGCGATCCTGTATGAGGCGATGCCTTACGTAATGAAAGTGCAGAAAGGAAGTGAGGCAGGTGAGGTCATAAAAGTTTCACCTGTGCATTGTTTGATCAGTGACACTGTGTGGGCGGACACCGCCTACGCAACCGCTGAAAAGATGGGGCACCGGACAGGGGATCTCAAATTTCGTACTTTCTTAGTCTCCTTTTTCACTGGATGGAGATTATAGATACATCAGACCACACCTGCTATAGGGAGAATAATTGCCAGGGAAGTTTGGCCACCATAGGGTTTCATTTGCAAGCACATACAGTTATATAATTTTACCGTGGACTGACTCTACTGGCCAATTATTCCTTTTTTTGCTGAATTCTACGATCCATATCCTAGAAGGAAGGCCTGGTGGAGGCTAGGATAGAGACCATTGAGTGACCAAATTTGTAGTTTTATGACCTTTTGCTTTATAAATTGAATATGATTCATGATCTAGAAGTATGATTTGAAATACAACTTGAACAAAACAAAAGAAATTCACTAATCAACTACTAATGAGAGTTTTGGTCAGTGGTCTTTCAACGGTCAGTGGACTTTGACTTGACTTTGACTTAATGGAAAGGAGGTACAGCTGTATTACCTAAAAGATGCTATTTTGTGTATTTTGAGGAGGCGAATTTCAAATGACTTCATCTTCATTTTGTGGAAGTTTTGACAGCCTGATGAAAATATCATAGCCCCGAGCAGGAAAATTCCGTCATGGGACGGAAGCATGGGCACTGGTGAGAGCTGTGTTCATGATCATAATCATATTGCAATTTCTTGTTCTTTCAAAATAATCATTCTCATCACCTTTAAAGTGATATGATCCCAGAAACAAGTTATCTTACTCATGTGGCCAAAATTGCATTTTCCTATCTGCGATAACAAAATATGTCAATCATTTTGATAATTACATGGACCTTGTCCCTGTATTGGCTTCCTTCTGTGTGAGGGACTTCCGGACAACCTATTTATGTAACAAAACTAAACAAAGGTTTTGCCTTGCCATCTCTTTGCTGATTTTTGCTCTGTTTATTTTGCCACTATGATATGATGTGTACAATACAGAAAGTCTGTTGATAATATCAGTGTATATTTGTTGATAAACAGTCTATATCTGATGTTTTTAGTTTGTTCAGCATTATATTGATAACCTGTATGTTTGTATGCCAAGATTTTTACTTTACATTTGAAAGCTAATTGTTTCAAGACCTTTTAAAATGTAGTAGCTCTATATTGTGACAAAACTGTTTGCTATATCATGTAAATCTGCAGTTACAGGTCTGTACAAAGATATTCGCACAAAAATGTAAGGTAGTCATCAAGAAAGTCATAGAAAAATATATCTCTTAAATCTTAATCCCTGTTGTCTCCGGCAGCATGGCTTATACTTATAGCACTTGCTAGAGGGTCTGCATGGGGGGGTCCTGGCAACGCTTAACGGTAAATTCAGGCCAACCGATAACGCTAAATTCAGCATTTTTAGAACATGAGATACCCCTGAAGACGACGGTTTTTTGCCACTAGTCGTCCTGATCTTGTGGCAAGAGATTACGCTATGCCATTCTTGCACGCCTGCTCCGAACCCTTTAATTCGGCGGCGACAGGAAATTTCGTATTGGTGGGACGAAACGTTCATGATCAAGAGCACCGAAGGCGCGACGAAAATTTTGAAATCTTGACCCTTTGAAACGCTATTTCCTGCATTATGAGGGGGGGGGGGTTGCTGAAGAGTAAGCTAAGTTTTATGACATCTCTATTTGAAAAAAAAATACAGAAGAGTTTCAGCTTGATTTTTGAGGGGCGTCACGCCCTCCTGACAATATTTTTCGACGGAGGCCCGGCATGCACCCGGGGAAAATTTTAAAATCTTGAACCGCGAAACGCTTAATTTCCTGAATTTTGAGGAGAAAACTTTGCTGGTAGAGTGAAAAATAGAAGTGTTTCAGCTCGAAATTTTGTGGGGGGCTGGGGGTGCCCTACCGACATATTTTCGCCGGAGCCGTGAGCTCCCTGGAAAAAATTTTGAAATCTTGACCCACTGAAAAGCTTTTTCCTGCATAACGAGGAATTACTCAATAACGCTTAACGTTGAATTCAGGATGACAAATAACGCTTAACGAGGAATTAAAACGACCAGTAACGCTTCATGATTAATATACCGATAACGCTTAACGGTAAATTCAGGGCGGCCGGTAACGATTAACGGTGAATTAAAATCGCTCGTAACGCTTCACGAAAAAGGGCATGCAGACCCTCTTGCTACATCATAACAATTGTCATATTTCTAAAAATGACCATTTTCCTAGTTTCTTAGACATGCCCTCACTTCTTCCTTGTGACTTGGACATTTGTGTAGTAGTACTACTCACTTTAGATAATGATCTTAAGTGATACATAATGATATGTACGTCTCTTTCTTAGAACTGTAACATCTCCAAGACTTCTTCCGTGCCACCTGGTTTTCCTACCTTATCTCCTTAAAGATCAGAGGTCTACCATCAGGTGATGTTTCAGTCCTGCTGCGCTGTTTCAGCACATAAAGACAGAACAATAGGGGCTACAGACCACCAACAAAGGGAAACAATAGGCGGCCGGATGTCCGACAAAGAAGGACTCGCCACAATTACTTCCCCTGTATAGACTGCCCTTCCTTCCTTTGTTTATTTTGATCCTGTCTGAGGTGAGGAGTGAGTTGGTCTTGACGGACAGGTCATTTTTTTAGGTGCCGCACTTGAAGGGACAGCAACTCCTTCCTGTTTAGCTCCAAAATCGTGTTACAGAAACTGCAAGGATAGCCTGTGGTCCTTTTGGATTGAAAGGAAACAAAACAAAACAAAACAACAACAAACAACAATTAGAAAACTGACAGAAGACTTATTAAGGTCGTTATTGTATAACAGTTTGAAACTAGAGGTACTAGTAGTTTGACAACTGTGAACAAGCTCTGTGGTCTTGAAATGTTTGAAGGAATATCTTCGGCTAGAATTTGAGTTGTTTTTTTTTACTAATCAGCAAACTTTGGTGGAATAGTAGTGTAAAAAGTTCCCAAGGGATGTTGATATACAGGTATAAACAGTGCTTTGTGCTTTCTCCAGTTATTTGCATTTTTTGTCGATTGGATGCTAGCATTCTGTTCAGTCAGAATCTTCACATGTTGTTCTGGCACTGAATATTCGTTTTGATTTAAAAGACTAAAAAAAGAAGGGAAATGAAAATGCGTGGTATTATATTACACACAATACATGGCTTAAGTTCTTTGGTTGAACTAACATTATTTCATCTCGGCTTGATGACAAATGTGTTTATCATGACATTTTACTTCCTACCTAATTCTTCCTGCCATAAATGTTATATGTACTCCGGCCATGTCAATGAAATTGCATGTTTCTCTAGCTCTGTCCATCCATACTGATGAAGTAGAAGAAAAAGAACCTCATTACTATGCAAAATAGGTTTTTATTTCTTTATATTGTTCACAAACTAAGTGATTCTATTGGAGCCTAGAAACCAAGGAAGTGAAATCGTTTGCACAACTTGTGTAACCCCTCCGTTGTTTGACTTGTCATTTTTTGATCTTTGTATGTTGACAATTTTTTCTTCTATGACAGTTCAGTTCCTGTCATAAGTTTCATATGTATATATTCCAACAGATGGTGCTGTTCCATTGCAGCAAGGAGGTTATATAGACCTCCTTGATTGCAGCAAATTAGTAGACAAAAAAGGAAGGTACAAATGACATTTAAGATTCAAATAACATAAAATTTGGGATTACACTTCAGAAGATCTCACCAATTTTAGGATCAGATATTCTGATAACTTTTGAAGTTACAAAAGAAATAAAGGTATCACAGTCCAGTTGAGAGTATACTGTACATTAATGAAATTTGAGGCATAATATCAAGTAGGATTTTCCCAATTTTAACCATCTTCCCGAATTTGACGTCAACCAGCGTAGCTGCCTGGAAGCGCGGTGTGAAGCTGACTGCTGCCCACCCCTGTGTCAGGGACCCTGGCAGCAGTATGATTCAAGTCAAGTCAAGTGAAAGTTTATTACACAACAATTGCATCAGGCACAATGTATGGCAAATAACATGGTATATACTGAATACTAATTACTATTTGACAATATCTTGGATTTTTAAACATTTCTCCAAGAAACAAGTAATTTTCTTAGACTTCTCCTCGACAGATGGTACTTTTCCACTACAGGGAGAGAAGTAATAAGGAATGTGTGCCAACTCCCCACACCTGTAGCATCGCTGTATTAATTTTTAAACACGGTTGCCTAGCAACCCGGCCCCTCTATGGAGTGGACCGGAGGTGCGGAGAACAATAGCGCCAAGGTCTTGCCTGGTAGTGTGACAGGTGTGGGCAGAAAGACACTTCCGGACAGTCCCATAATAAATGGGGTTGTTGCCTCAAGACATAAGTAAAGGAAGATAATGTTTCACATCATGTAGCTATGTATATACATGTAGATTGGAGAGAAAAGTTCTGAAACTGGAGGGAAAAGAATGTATGTGTTTCCAGAAACTTTATAGTCCGGTCTCTGGAAAGATACACACTTTGCACAAAGTCATAATCCTTTCTTGTCTACCAGATCTTTTTGAAATTTGAATTAGAATTGGTTGTTGCCTCATCATGCCAGTCAAACTGGTTCTTCAGATTGGATAGATTTGCATCACAATGTGATTTAATCAAGAAGGGTAAAATAGGAGTGGTGACAGATGTTATGTAGTTATTACACTTCTCTTGTTGGGCCGATCCCTGAATTAAAGATTGTCCAGAGAAGGCAAAAACTCCATCTGTAAATCAACGCCGTAACTCCAAAATCAATTCAGTCCGTTCCCAAGTTGATGCATTGATGACTTAGTAGTGAGAGACTTAGTTTGAAATGGTGAAGAGAAGTTGTTTGGGTCTTTTGTTCTTCCTCCATTCATAATTGGAAAGTTGATCTCAAATCTATTTAAGGAAGAAGTCCCAAGGACTCTCTACATCCTCTGATATGTAGCATGTACCATTGATAGGAATTCAGTAAAGTAAAGTAGTGAAAAGTGTAACAATGGCTAAATCTGCAATGTATTTTAGCCTGATGTGAGCATTTTTTCTGAAATGAGATAAGAACTTCCGATGAAAACTTTCAACAAAGCAACATGCATAAAAATCAGTTGTAAGAAGACACAGCTTTCTGAACTGTCAATTGTTGGAGAATGCCATTTTTTTGTTATCCCCTTTTATGCAATCATGCCTCTGTCCCCTTACAAAAATAGACAGCTTTAGAAACTGTAAAGGCATTCTATCTAAACGGATACAACTTGACTTTAAAGTCTTTTCTGTCCTCTCAGACCACCCATCTTCAAGTTTCTTGAAGAAAAGCCTCCAAAACAAGCCTGATGATGGATTCACGGTGACATCACGCATCAGTACCCCTCTCCCTCCGAAGCCTCAGGAATCTTTCCCTCCGATTTTTCCACAATTTGTTTCCTGTTTTCCCTGGGTCTTTGATGCTTTGTCGTGAGCACAATCAGCGGAAACAAGCCCCTCTATAGAGCCATCAATTAATTCATCATGGAAGCTACAATCCGTTGGGAGCGGCATTGTGAAACGCGGACCTCCCTCGGGTTGAACACTAGAGATATTTAAACACACTAAGTGTTTCTAAGAGATGGGCTCCACGGTTGTAGAAATTTCTTTCAGGAGAGGAGACCTTTCTAGTCACATTTATTATTCATCAATTGACCTAAATTAACCCCCCCTCCGGAAGACTGTTACATGTGAATGAAGACCTCCCACTACTAACCAGGGGAAAGAAAGAAAAGGTGACACGTTTTATCAAAGGAAAAAACGTTAGATGTCGGAAACTTTCCTATTAAGTTTAAATAGATAACCGTCTTTGTCTGTTTGGGACAAAAACAGTTAGAAAAGACGGTTATTTTTTTTTGGAAAAGACTGTTACTTCCTGTGTAGTGAAAAGGGCAGGCTATATTTTGAAATTCCCTTTTTTGTCAGATTGGGACAAAACAGGTAGAGAAGACAGTTACTTTTGAATTTTCAAGAGAAGACCATTGCTTTCTATGCAATAAAAGGCAGAAAAAAACACAGTATGGTATATGTCAGAAATTGATTGATTTGAAACTTTTTTAGAAAACCTCCTTTGTTGATATGGGACATATACAAAAATAGAAAGAAAGTTTTTAGGACATACTTCAGCTTCTATAAAAAGGTGAACTATTGATTCTAAGGAAAGTCTCTAATGTTGGGAAAGTCACATGTCTTGAAATGCACCCTTGTAATTAAAAAAAGTAAGAATATGATTATCTGAGAGATGGGAAAAAAAATGATCAAAAAGGAGCTTGCTTGTCCAGAAGGCAAGTTCAGAGGAAAAGCTGATTATGTACCTAAAAGTTCCCACCCACCCTCATAAACTGATTAGCTAGTCTCATTTTGTCCTCCCAACACAAAGACCCCCTGCTGGGAAAGAAAGCCTAATCCATCATGGCCTCTTTCCTCTTTAATGAAGGGTATAATGAGCTGGATTCCCTCAGGGGCTGTTGTAAAGTGAGAAACTCTTCTAAGCAGATGTATTGTTTAGCTCAGGCTTGTCTTGTGTTTTTTCAGGCCTTTGCTGCCTTTCCACATCTCTCTAGTAGTTCCTCTTCATGTGCTGTGATGTAGGTGAACAGAAAAATGTGAACCACTAGAAAGAAAAGGCCAGAAAAGATGCACAAAACATATATCTGCTTGGAGATTACTCACAAACAAAATTTGTGTATGTGAATTGGTGAAAATCTTCCTAGTAAATGTCCTTGCAAAAGTAAGGTTTGTGGTGGCAACAATTTTGTCACAGTTTCTCAATTTTCTGCTTCTAATCCACCCTTGAACACTCCTAATCTCGCAGGATTGCTCCTCACTATCTTTATTTTAGTTTACTTAGAAATTATTGTTAGTATTGATACTGTTGTGTTTTTTTCCACTTCCCTTGAATGATATTTGTTCAATCCCTTAAGCTTACCACTACTTTCAGTTAGCACAGTATTTAAGTAGATCTTAAGAAGATGTATTCTTGGGTTGTCAGATGATCTGAAAGCCCACATAAATATCTCCTAGACGATGCCTGGTCCATTACTCTCCCCTCCTCCAGGACTGTAATCCCTGCTCTCAGCCCCTCTGCTAAGATGATTGGGTCCCTAAGTGCTGATCAGGTTTCATACCTCACAAGTTCAGAGCTTGGTCATGTTGTTCATCAAACTCTAACCCTTTCAACACTAGTTCCATCCAGGGAGCAGATTATGTTTTCCATATGGTTCTAGAAAAAGCTAGAAAAAAGTTTAAAATGATATTTTTGCCTTCGCCGTAGGCAGAAGTGTATATTTTTGGTCGGGATTTGTGGAGTGATGGTGTTGGCGATATTACTCTTGATGCCATAGATGGATGCTTTCGATTTTTGGTGACATAACTCGAGAGAAATTAGATGGTTCGTGATGAAATTTAGTAGGCTGTTGGGGGTCGGGAAAACGAAGGTCAAGTTCGAAAATGGGTCTTCTTGGGGGTTCCCACCGTACTACAGTGGGCATTTTTTATTTAAAGTTTTATTTATTTTTTCTTCATATTCATAGAAAGGTAAAAAGGTCAAGATTAAGCAGTCAAACATTTGAAGTGATTGCATTTTTGGTTGCCCTTGCAGCTTCCTTTCAAAACTCCTAAAGTTTGTTGCTCTGTGACTAGAACAGAAAATGCTATCATTGGATTTTCATGACTTTCTGTGCTTGCCGTTGGAAGGCCTTGGTCTAGAAGAAAATAGTTGAGCCCCTTAACAGCTTTCTTGTAAACTACAGCTTCCATTTGAACTTTTGATTCTAAGCATATTTAAAAAGATATATACTTATATATATTTAATTTATGTAGTATCATACGTTCTTCTTTTAGGCATCAGCTTTTAAGATGATTGTGTCCCCATGCAATGATCAGGTTTCTTATGTACTAACATCAGACCCTGAGCATGTACTATATCACATTCTGAACTTGTCAGAACTCATTTTCCTCATATTTCCTGTTCTACTTGAGGTCAAACATATTTAGTTTGTCGTTTCTCAGATTTTAGAATAAAGTTATGGTGAACTGGAAGTAAAAAAGGTAAAGCAGTCATCCTCAATTGAGGTGAAGCATGATGCTTTTTCAAGTAGCGAGGATCAACATCAAATACATATGTCTTGAGGGGAAAATAATGTACATGTATCTTGTTCCTAAAAGACCATAGTTTCAAATAGAATATAGTCATTTGATTTAGGTTTTCCTCCCAGTCTCCTTTTTCTATGTTATCCTCTTGCTAAAATCTATTGAAAAGAAAGAAAGAATCAATGAATTTAGATGTAGTTGTGCAAAGGATAGCTTGAGTATATTTTTGATAAAATTCCCAATCAAAAACAAGTACAACACCAAAGACAGACTTAGTACCAGCTATGGTTTTAGTTGCTGGACAATTTTTGAATACAGGTAGTTGTTATTGATCACCAATATTTTTTCTAAATGAAAGAAGCAATGAATTAAGATGCTATCAAGATGCCCAGGATGCAGCTTAAGGTGGATGTAGGTTGAGTTCAGGTAAAGGTTATATCTGACAGTTCCGTTCATTAATTATTCAACAGGAAGCCTGAAACATGACATGGTGTCATATTATTATCTGGAATGTGCTACGGAATGACCTGCTTTTAGACCAATTATTAATCAAGCTGGGAAAAGAAATGACAGAAATTGAAAAAATGTTTTGAAGTAGAAATTTTGCTATTGTTGGAGCAACTTTTGAATGTAACATACCTAACAGCATTATCTATCTTGCACAAGTTCATTGTCTGAAATGAGTTGGTGAGGGTGATAGGAGTTATAATCAGAATTCAATTGAGACAGAACAAGGCAATCAGAGATGGCTTAATGAGTAGTTCGGAAACACGCACAGACAAACTAACAAACTGACAGACAGACATGCAACAAACCCCCACTTAACTCCCTTGGGGTGAATTGATAAAAGTCAAAGCAAATATTGGATACTTTATGACTTGAAATAAAGAGTGTCAAGACTAGAGAGAGGAGGTTGTGGAAAAAACATCAGTGCACTTCATTTCTCGAATGTCAGTCTATAGATTTTTTTTCTCTTTTTGGTTGCTCTCTTTTTCTGTACAGCTGTGCGAGGATTGCTTTGGTGCAGTGTCCCCATTTTCACCTTCCTTCCTTGTCTGACCTAGAATCTTGTTTGTCAGTCCATTTTTCTCCAGGGTTTTTCTTAACAAGGAGTGCTCTTTGAACTGACAAGTCTTCTGATTAAGCACTCTTTGATGTAAGATATCCCAAACAAGGTTTGTCACTTGGACAACAGAGGACCACCATGTCGGAAGCTAAGTCGGGAATCCAATGTCAAGATCACAGGGGGAGGCTTGGTCGGTCTGGGGTTATGGAGGCTATGTGATATCCTGGGAACAACCTAAGTTCAAGTGTAGCTCGACATGCTCTCACACAAAAGCATTTCCCGTACTTTCACAACATACATCCTGTTACTAACTGTGTTAGGCCACACTGTCCTCATTGTAGGGATGGCATACTTTGGATATCTGAAATTTGGTTCAAAAGTTTTTGAAAATTAGGCTCGTTTTTCGGTGTATTTGCTACTTTTCCACAATGTACATTGTGTACTTGTACTCCGCAATATTTTCATAGACTCATGTATGATAGAAAGTCCCTCATTTGACCATTTCTAAGTTTTTGGCAACTTTAATAGTTAGAGTCATTTTAGAGTGATTTTTAAAATTCTTTAGAACTGCTCACCTGTCTACCGTAGAAATTATTTTCCAAGGAACTGTTCAAAATTTATGTAGGTTGACGTTTGACAGAAGTTTGTATAGCCAACTTGTACAGTTTGTATATGTACATATGTATATAGATCTAGTCCATGGTGAGGGTACAAACTTCAAGCCTTTAGCCTGTCTATCTGCAATACCAGTACCTTTAGGTCATATACAAAGCGGTTCCGAGTCATTTACTACTGACAAAGCTTGCGTTCTGCTGTCAACCTGAAAGAGTCAGGCTATCCAGGAAAGACCAAGGTGTTTAAACCAGGAGACAGGTGTCAGAAGACCTGTGTAAACTGAGCCTGATCCAACTTTCTCCTATGCAAACATGGGTAAGGCCGCTATCTTGGTAGTCTGTCGGAGGACGATGACATCATAGTTTGTTTGTTAAGCACATAAACTAACAAAGAAAAAAAATACAGCTTTGCGAGGCAGGCCACAACATCTTAATGTCCTGTTTTTCAGATCTACTTTGTTGAAATTAAAACAGATTAGCCAACAAAAAATTCACTTTTTGTTCAAATCTCTGCTGAGATTTACTTCTAAATTCTTTTCATCTGTAAAATATTGTCCAACATGTACATGTATTTGGTAATAATTAGAAACAGTAATTATAAGTTTCTTAAGACTCATTTCACTCAGAGGATGAAAATTGTGAGATGTTTTTATTTATTCTTTCCACAAACCAAGCAACAGTCCAGTTCAGTTCAGTTCTGTAAGACTTGTTTATGACACAATCGGAACAATGTACATAAACACCAATGCTGCTGTTATCCAACCAGCGTATGTTGGTAAAAAACACAACTTCCTCACCACAGGTTAACATTAGCAGGTAATCAGCCATGCTTCCTCTGTTAAGTACCTGATGTCACCGTTTGGTACAGTAAAGTGTAAAGTAAAGAAATGACATCACCTGAAAAGGGAGGGAAGTTGTAAGGTTTGTGGGCCGTACCAGACAACAAGTAAGGCTGGAACAATTCAGGTTTCTGGTTCGCAAATTGGAAAGTAAGCAAATAAGTAGACCAAATATGCTTATCATTAGTTCACCAGTCCTGTTTTGATTGTATAGTACATAGGAGTCCATAGTAATTTATGATTATATAAGTGTATCAAACATGATAATTTATCATTTACTCTCCAAGCAGAGGAGTGGGTCCGGATGGTTTTTGACCTGCTTTAGGCATTTTTGTCGGACTTTCTACTTTGTCTTGTTGACATAAAAAAAACACAAAGTAGAAAACCTGACCAAAAAAAACAACTAAAAAACAAAACAAAAAACAACAGCCAGACCCACTCCTCTGCTTGGAGAGTAGATATCATTCCCTGAAACTGTATGTACCAAAGTAAAAAGTTTTCCCCCAAACTCTCTTCTTCGCGTTGAATGTCCAGCATTACTTATGGAGAATTGACTAATTGAATTGAAATGGCCTAGAACTTAGTAGAAGAGTAAATAAGAAGATGCATCAATGTTTTTTGAAGAGGGAAGGAAAAAGGGTTTAGGTGTGTTTCCTCTAGAGCAGAAGTCACGGCAGACACAAATAATGAGTAACAGCACAACAGCTGACTACAGAGAATAATGATGTCATCTTAAAGCTTGGGCAGCAAAAACAAAATTACATGTTTTACAGACAAAGTAAAAAGAATCCTTGAGGAACAACAGGTATGAGTCACCTGTGTCAAAATCATCCAGAATACTGTAAATGCAGAAAAGGTTCGTGGTGGCTTTATGTTCACGGTTTTCGCGGCGACTGTTTCACTGCAAACTTAAAGCCACCGTAAACATTTTTGTCTAGTACGGTAGCAGTATGTGCCGCAAACCACCACGAACGCTCCATTTTCCCCTTAGCGTGAAATAAAAACCACACAAACTTAAATGCATTTACAGTATATGTGGATAGCTATGAAATCTGTTGGAGATTGTTAAATATCTGTGAAGTTTTGTGATACATAATTGTCAAGTCATTTTTTTCTCCTATTCTGTTTTTCAAATGTTAGAACTTAGATGAATTGTTCTTTGGCCTAGACAACAGAAAATATTCAGTAATCACTCACAAGAAAATTGAAGATGGTGATGTCATTTTCAAGGTAACAGTAATTTAGAAGGAAATGTCTGTTTTTTGTCAGTCTCCAAATTTGTGTAACAAAGAAACCAGCACTATCTTTAGGAGCCCATCAGGGTCCGCTGATTATAGGGATCAAGTCGTCTTGTCACTGTCACAGCTCTTCCTCTGCAGACAATGTAAACAACTTAACTCCAACCAATTCACAAGGTCAAAGGATGATGTCATGCTATGCCTGGACAACAATGTGTGAATATCCAAAATTATGCACTGTCTCTGTATTTTTGAACAGGTTAGAGCAGGATAGCTGACTTAAAGATAAAAACCCTTATTATTGTCTGACTAGGTGGTTACGTGGACATATCTAGATGTACCCTCGGTTCTCAGACATTTGAAATTAGAGAATTAGACATGAGATCAAGAGAAAAACGGAGGACTGGAAGGGAAACTTTCAACAATAGGGCTAGTAGGAAACTTGAATCTGACTACAATTCCAAATGTGTACTAGTATTATACATTTGTAGTCAGATTTTAGTTTCCCACTAGTACTATTATGTGATATTGTGTCATTCGTGTGTACAAAAATACACACTTTTTTCTCAGACTCTGTTTTCATGTTGATCTTCAAGTTCAACATGATTTTTTTAATCAAATCTGAGAACCAACAAATCAAATTGCAGTGGGCTTCAGCTTTGTAATGCTTACTTTGTGACTGTACGAAGGTATAGACTTTCCGAACCTCAGACTCGGGTTCAGCTTTATTTTTCGGGTTCAGCTTTTTGATAAAGATCTGGTAACCAGCAAACTAACTTGTTGTGGCCCTGCCCATCCCTTCTGGTGTACCCTTATGGGAGCCCCATTAGTAGAGATACAAGTGAGAGAAGTTGTAGGGTCAGGTCCATGTTAGTTTCAGTTAATCCATTGGTCTAGGTTCCAGGGTGTCCCTTTTTCTGTGAGCACCTTAGACCTCAGTCGGAAGCTCTTTTGTTACTTCAAACGATCAGTTTTTAAGCTTAAACTATAAGTCACAGAATATAGGTTGTCGTACATTTACATGTAGATTGTGTTGCGATGGTATTGATAAGAACGTGGAGTTTCATGATAGCTATCGCAGGGATGTCTCAAGGACCCTTCCCTCCGTCTCAAGACTGACATCAGCTTGTTGGGAGATAGAAAAAGTTCACCCTGTCTGTCCAAAAATATCTAAATGTCGTGACATGAAGATGAAATTGATGACAATGTTTTCTGGTAAGCTCAAAGTGACAAGTTTAATAGTGAAAATTAACAACACGGCCTCCCAAACACAGGGACAGACAAACATCTAAAGCTGAAGACAGCCCTGGCCATTTCAAGGTCACTTGTTTCAAGCAAGCAAGGAAATGGTTCGAATATCAGAGACTGAAATTTTAAACACTGTGCTTTTTTTAAATGTAAAGGTTAGAAAGCAGTAAATTTCTTTAGAGAGACACCTTTAGTAGCACACCTTTGTCAGGTGAGGTACAGTAGGTGGGTATTTAAGGTCAGCTGTTAAGGGGAGATTCATTTTTCTTGGTAATAAGGGAGTATTCTTTTGTTATTACTTCTACCATATTAGGTAATACTCAGGGATGGTCAGTTAATTGATGTATTAACGATTCTGATCCTTTTTAACGTTATATATAATTGAATAATTTCAAGAAAACAAATTAAAGATTAAAGGGGACCTGCCTCTTTTTACCTTAGAGCATAATGGAGCATTTCAATTCCACGTAATTCTTAGTCAGCTCGAATGTAACGTAAAGCATAATTGGTACATTCAATGTAAAGCATACCTGGCCCCTGAATTTAGCATAAAGCAAAGCCAACTCGATACATAGATCTAGCCACTGCCTTTCTGAATGTAGCATAGAGCTGTGACAGTAAGCCCCCCTCCCGTAAAAATTGTGTAGTTCATTAAGAAAGTAGACTTTAAACCCGTAAAAATTGTGTAAATGTACTTTAAAGTTATTATGATAGCAACAGAAATTTTCTAGTTTTTGTTGCTAAGAAATGAAATACACATTATAAACAGTTGCCTTTTCAACACTGACTAAGAAAAACACAAAATACAAAGAAATTCGAAAATGTTGAAATTAGGAAAAAACTTAATTGCTTTGCTTCTTCCTTTTGCAAGTCACTTCTGACCCAGCCCTTCTAAGAAGCCTGTCCAGTCATAGGTGCCTGCTATGATATTTCCTCTGACCAGAGAAAATTACAGACCCCTTGTGGCACAGAAGGGCTCCACTATCCAAACTCCCTTTGTGGCGACAATGGAACTTCCCCTTTCTCTGAAAAGCCTGTGCCCAGTGAAACCACCACGGGATGATTCATTCTCCTGAAGGCGGGGGACGACGCCATTGGCTTTTTTTCCTCCGGTCATTTGCATCTCTTCCTGTGTGTGTCTGAATGGCCTGATCCCTCAGTGGCACCAAAGGCTGCGTGCACCCATGCATGTTCCAATTGATCAGGAACACCACAGCCCATATCTCCCCATTGACAAACTTGCAGTGGTGGGAAGAAGGCTTCATTTTGCCAGGGAAGCCCCAGGGTTAGTTTATCTGGTGGCACAATAGCGGCTTGACGCACGACAGTGCTTGCTTGTATGGAATACTGCCAGGAGCTTGCTTGGGAGAGAGTACTGTACATGTATATCTACTAGCCGCGCTGTTTTATTTTGTAAAGGGCCGCAACTGGATGCCTTATGGGGCGATACAAAAGCAGAATGAACACTATTTGCAAGGTAGGTTCACTCTTTTAATTTTATCCTATTACTTGTCTCTGTGTAGGTGTCTGTTTTTGGAATGTTTTCAGTCAGAAAATTTGCAATGTCCGTATCAAAACGCTGCTTGATCGTGGCAGTGCTTTGCAGACTGGGAAGAAAAAAGCGAAACGCAACATAAATTTGTGACAGCTGTTGCGTTTCTCTTGCCTGGAAGCTCAGATTTTATTTGATAGGAACAAACAAAGTGGCAGTTTTAAAAGCCAGGCTAAAACGTCCCAGGCCGGCACTCTAGTTTCTCTGGTTGTAGTCCGTGGTTTGTTGAGTTTGAGGTATTGGATTCTTTTCTGTTTGAAGGCCAGCTGTGTTTTGAAACCCAGTCTGTGTGCCCTATTCTTAACTAATTTCTCGAAGAAGAAAATTAAAGCTGTGTTTTGCATTTTGTTCAAAACAACCAGTTTTGCCTAAATCCAGCCAAAATCTGTCTTATTGGAAAAAATTGCAGTTTAGGTTGATAACCACGTCAAATGTATGTCTACACATATTTTTGAATTAGGAAATGTTGATTGCTTGTCAGTTCTACTGCCCAAAACGTTTGATTGGTTCTGTATTTTTATCTGCACATAATCAGTTAATTAACTTATTGTGCAATACACAGCTGTCGCTGCCAAAGTAAGTAATTAAAAAAGATTATGTTTGGTATCGTATTACAGTTTTCGACTACTTTGTGGGTACTTCCTAAGAGCTTCAGAGCAAAATTTGATGAAAATTTTAAACTAAGCTGTTTGAATGCTTTTTTAGTAGTTGCCCAAAATGTGTTACAAAGATTTACAATGAATATTTATTAACAATTTTCTGCATATAAATGTATGTAATAATCAATGCAGAAATAATGAGCTGAAATTAAGAATATTTGACACAAAGGGAAACATAAATCTGCAGTGCAATGTGCATTTTAGCATTATTTTCTTGAGCGAAAATCAAATGCATAATTTTTGAATTTATAATTACATCAGAAATTTGGGTTGTCTGACAACCTCTTTTAACTGTCTGCAAACATGTACAAATAGAAGTAATAATTATAATATCATGAAACAGAAAAAATTATATATACATAAGATGTCCACATACAGCCGGTATGCTTGTGAAATGTATGGCTTCTAAAACAGTGGCCTTGAAATTTTCCGACTTGACTTTTGACAAGCTGCCTTTTATTTTTAGTAAGAAAACATGATATAAAGGTAATGCCTGTTAGCCCCAAATGTCCCCTGGAGTCCCTGTGTTCTGATGCCAGACTCCATGGTAAAAGAGTGGACCATTGTTTGTCCCTATCCCACAGGAGTCAGTGTACCAGGTAACCCAGGCTAAACTTAGTAACACAAGTCTCTTTCTGTGTGTGGACAGGGCTTCCTGGAACAGTCTCTTTGTGTTCTGTTTCTGTCTGTGAAATCCCTGAAAACACAGGTGGCTTTGAGTGTGTGAAGTCATTTTTCGGATTTCAAGGTGTTAGTTTAACTTCATATCTGAATATTATAAGTATTGCAAAAATGTGTTTTTTTCTATATTTCTGATATCTTCATTTGCTGGAACCTTATCATATCTGTATTTGAAAACTATTTCAGATAAATCTATCTGAAATAAAATACTGAAAAAGACAGGGAACAACATATGATAATTGGGAATTATTTGTTCGTTCTTGATCGAGTAACTGTAAAAATGCTTTTATTTGGTGGTTCTGAATTACAGTGAAAGAAATTTTCAAGAGTTTGGTAGCAAAGTGCGCGTATATATATTTTAAGACCAACTTGTATACTCTGACTAGCTTATTAGCAAATCACGAAAACCTACCAAACTAAACAAAATGCTTAAGTTTTCCCTCTTACAATACAGTACGTAGGTAACAAACCCTTGAACCTTTCTTGTCCTGGAAATATTTCCTAATGCCTTTCAAAGATAAGACCTAAGAAACTAAGAAACATGCCACCACTTCCTAGACAGAAGCAGTGAGAATATTTTGTAGGTTGGGAAACAAGAACGGAATGTGTTTCCTTCCTTTCCCCAACTTGTTTAAAATTCCAAAGATCGGGAGAGGAAACACGGGAGGAACTGAGTTGGATTTTTAGGAGGGTTCAACTGCAAACCTTGACTACAGTTTGGCCATTCCAGCTAAACTACTTGTTTTGGGGGCAGAATTTGAAAAAAAAAATCTCTTGCTTGGTATAGCTTGGAGTTCAGACTTTATATCTAGAATCATTGAACATTTTAGATCTAGAATCAGTCGATCAAAATGCGTACTGTGAATCTTGAAACTTTGGTGGGTGTTTTATTTTCACGTTTTTTTCTGTTACCTCTCTATGGTGAATTTGTGACACTGCGAATATGTATCCAATCTATTACTACTGTACTGTTTGAACCGCAAATTTAAAACACAGCAAAAATATCCTTACGTGAAATAAAAATACCACGAAAGTACATGATGAATGATTTTGTAAGGGCTCCCTTGGAAATCAGCTTTTCAGTTAACTGAAGGGACCACCCTAAAGATTGATAAATAGATAGATATAATAGATAAATGAATTCACAGAGCTGTAAGTTATTCTGTACTACTTATGATGGACATAGCCTAATGTGTGAGGCACCAGACAGGTCTGTACTTTGTCAGGAGGATCCCCACTTATCTGGTCCATCAAGTTTAGCCTACTTGTTGATTTAATTATCTCTCTAGGGGGTGATTATCTTCCCATTGGCTCCACCCTGCTAATGAATTAGTGATAAAAGGAAGTGACATATACCCTGCCAATGGTACAGAGGTGAAGGTAAAGCTAATTAGTCTTATTTATAGGAATACAAGTCAGTTTTCTTTTTTATCAGGTGCTGTTTGATGCCTTTTTAGTCAACGATGTTAGGAAAATATTTTTGTGTGAATAATAAGAAACGTTTTCAAGAATTTTTCAGAAATTATTGTTTTTCTGTAGTCCTTGGTTGGTACATGTAATTTGCTGCAACAAGAATTGTCACCAACTTGTCATTCTTAATCTCAAATCTGATTTGAATATTTATAGTTTTGATTGTCTGAGTACTGTATTTGTAAATGTCAGTACATTTGTAGTTCTTGATTGTGGTGTTTATTATTCTTGGATCTGAGCCCATATCTGTCAAAAATGTTAGACTAACATTTTAGCACAGATAAGAAGTCTTTCAGCAAGAGTAGCAAAAAAATTTGTTGGAAATGTCATAGAAACCCCAAGATGAGCCCCAGATAGGGCATGTTTAAAGCCAGGTGGGATGAAAAAACAAATGACCAGGCTGAACTAAAGTCACTTACAAAAGCCTTGGTGATGACCTCACTGTGACCTGATCTAGGGGGAAAGGTCAGGTCAGGCCAAGTTAAATCACTGGTTAACATCACACCTATTATTCTCATTTGCTGGACCCCCCCATTGTTGTGAAAGTGGTACATTTCAGAGTGTAATAAGATGACATTGTTGGCGTTTCATATGAGCTATTTCTAGTCTATGTAACTTATTGTAAGGCATCATTAGATTAGTTCATTTTTCCTGGCTTTTGTTGTGGATTGAAATCTGTGGAATCATAAGTCACCTTTTACTGGAAACCCCCCACATGTTGTGAACATGGTATATTCTAGATCAGAAGGCACTGTTGAGATTTCACATTACCCTGTCATCGTCTATTTCTGGTCTATGTAAGACATCATGAAGTTAATTTTTCCCCTGGCATATGGATTGAAATCTGTGGAATCATAAATCACCTTTTACTGGAAACCCCCCACACTGTTGTGATTATGGTACATTCCCAAGGAAAATCGGGAAGCATTGTTGACATTTTGTGATATGACCCTGTCATCGTTGATTTGTGGCCAATGTAAGATATCGTTAAGTTCATTTAGATTGAAATCTTACTGGAACCCCCCCCCCCCTACACTGTTGTGTACATGGTACGTTCCCAAGGAAGATCAGGAGGCGTTGTTGACATCTTGTGATATGACCTTGTCATTGTCTATTTCTGTTCTATGTAACTGTAAGACATTATTAAGTTCATTTTTCCTGGCATTTACTTTTTTAGATTGAAATCTTACTGGAAACCCCCCTACACTGTTGTGAACATGGTACGCTCCCAAGGAAAATCAGGAGACCTTGTTGACATTTTGAGATATAACCCTGTCATTGTTGATTTCCGGCCTTTGTAAGACATCATTATTTCAATTACCTTTCCTGGCATTTGGACTGGAGAAAAACTTCAAGGAATCTCCGGAATTGCAAGTCACCATTCCGGTGGCAGTGGGCAGACGGGAATGTGGCAGGTAGGAGGAACTCCAAACCCGACGTGATCGGAACAGTCAGTTTTACAGGAAGGTGCTTCCTTCCTACAATTTTCCTGAATGAGACATCATGCGTGCGTCATCCTCCAACGTTTTTAACGTTGTCCCGGTTGCCATAGTTTCCCGATAACTTCCAGAAACCCGACAGCTATTCCTGTAAGGTTTTGTGGATATTAAAAGTTGTTGGCTGGTTGACACAGGGTTACCTGACAGGAAGTGCCCCAGGGGTAAGAACCATATGTGGTAAGTGGCTGAACGAGGGGTCACTGCTACGTAAGGTAAGGTAAGGGAAGGTGCGTTCTTCCTCTCTGCTTACAGGAAGTAGGCAGTGGGTGTATCATGCACTGGTGGGACCATTCACTTGGGATATAAGTCAGTATCAGGTGATCTTAGAACCAGGAGGCACTAAGAAAGGACTGGTAGTTATAATTGCCTGGAGAATGGCAACAGTGTCCGAGAAACGATCGTCATGGTATAAGGTATGTGTCTGTAGAGATCGTGCTCACTAGCTGTCAGATTAGACAATATGGGAGTTGATTTGAAGGTAAATTCAACTCAGTATAAGGTGATATATGAAGGGACAAAGGGGATTTGTTGTTTAACTTTCTTGGAGAAAAATGACAACAGCATCAGAGACTGTGTCCTTATTGTCATGGTATATAGATCAGAAAATATTACTAGAACAATTTGCTAGGTACATGTAGTACAAAGTCCTGATACTGTTATGTGATATTGTAGGGAATTTGACTTAGGATGATAGGATCCTTACTGCAAGTTTTGTAGGAGACTGACTATAGTTTCAGAACAAGGGTCTTCTTAAAAGGTATGTGTGTGATAAGATGTCAGTATAATGTTTGGTTGTTTAACCATACATTGTAGGGAGACATTTTTGTCTTTGTGAGTCCTTTTATATGTTAAAATTATAGAAATACGTGTAACGACTCAATTTTTAAAAGAATCATACATAATCATTGTTGAGAGTGCATTTCAGGTGAGATTTGTATGTGTTTGGGAGAGACAGGGCAGGTACGATAAGTCACAGGTTTGATCTTATCAGAGGTGCAGCCTATTTGAGATATCTTTAGACAATTAAAACTCTTTTGACAAATGCCTGACTGACAGAACAAATGTGGCTGACAGATTTCATGGGCTGATATTGACAATGATGGCTATATAGTATTGGCAGCAGTTGGTATCAAATGTCCAACAGGAATCAAAATTGTTCTTTATGTTTGTACTTTGAGTACCTTGAGTAAAGCAAAACTAGGCTTTTGAAGTGAAGGCAATGGTTTGTCAAATTGTTTAAAACACTTTTTTCTATTATACAATCTATATTACTAAACTGACAGCAGTTACAAAGAATGGTGTAGGTCCAATGTATGAATCATTTGTCATAAAGCAATGTCATATTACCTATAACCAAAACGTCTTATCAGTGCTAAGGCTGCTATCAATTAGAACACAAAGAGAATTTTTCCTTTACAGAGTTTTTACAATAAAACTTTGTTAAGCATTCTTTTGGTTCAAGAACTTAAAATGAAGAGCAAAATCTTGAAAATATTGAGCAGCCGCACATGGGACAGGAAAATCATCATGTTCCTTGAATTTGTTTCATCATATAAAAATGATATGATATTTACCTTTACTAAAAAAGATGGGGAGGGGTACCCCAGCCCACAGGGGCTCCTGTCTTTGTAGTCATGTTAAAACCTTGGTTAATCTGTTGTCTGACACGCCATTAATCAACTCTGTCAGCTGGAGTCAGCAGTGATAGAAGTAACGTTCTGACCTCTGGTGACCCTGCCTGAGGGAAACCCAGGAGAGGGGGTGGGAGGGTCTGCATGTTCCCTTCTCTGTGAGGCGTAGGCAGCCAATTTTGATTTCCCGTTATTCGTAGGGAAAGCTGTCATATTCGCGTAATTCATCGCGAGGCAATCAAATTTTGTGTACTTTGCTTCCTTGATTTTAGCGTAAAATGTTGGTGTTCTTCTGAATTCAACGTAAAGCTTCTTCGGGAACCGCCATTCAGACCCTCAGGTAAGGCACAGCAAGTAAATTTCATGGATGACATCCTTTGCAGACTCCAAATCTAACTTGAGAGTGCGAAAACAACAACAACAACAAAATAAGATGCCTAAATTTTCAATTGGAGACCATAAATGTTGTTACAAGAATTGACGAGGTAAAACATGGTGTCACAGCCAACAAGTCTTTTATTCCTGTATTCAGAAAGTACAGAAGGGACACCAGTGTGCATGTGGTAGCCTATAGTATCACTACAACCATACTAAACACTGTATCTGGGACAGAGATATCCATAAAATTTACTTGCTGTGGCCTAACTAGGAAATGTTCACTCAAACAAAGGAGGGGGACTCTTTAGACCTGTCAAGACGCCACCTTGTAAGGAAGGTGCGTGGGAAATCTTAAGACTTTTGTCTGGACACAGGCAGCTGCAGGACGAGATTGACCATGAATATGACCTTGAAACCGTGAAGGTCAAACTTTGTTCCTTGAATTAGTTTTAGTACGGTTGTATTGCAGAGTAGAAAAGGTCCTTTCATTAGTTTTGTGCTGTTTGAGTTGTGTTATTGCGGATGGGGGGCAGATTTGTTTTTATAGCTGTCCATCCTGTGTAAGAAGAGACAGTGTTTTGAAAAGTAACTGCAAGGACTCATTGTATGATGCTATCTGAAAGTTAAACATAAGGTCATGCTTTAATAGTGCTGTAATTACCCAGCAGGACAGCAGGGCTTTTACATGTAATATCTTCTGTGTCCCTGACTTAATGGTATTTCTTTTGTAGCTTATTTGAAGCAGTTTTAACTTTCCCTAGTAATACTAGTAGTATTCTGGGTTCACAAAATAATAAAGTGTTTTGTATCTGTTAGGATATAACCATGTATGTAGAAAAAATCTTTGTTTTAGATTTAGAACTGAGCTGTAGAGTATACAGTAAAATCATGCAAATTTGCGTGTACAAGAATAAATTCAAATATTTTAGATAGATAAATTGGGCTGTAGATTGCGTAAGATCAGTCAAATTTAGACTCCAATTGACAATTCCAAAACCTACAAACTACAGATATGTACTTTTCTTCTTCACAAATACCTGACAGAACATATATTTTTATAATGCAAGGATTACGCATTCTTCAAGAAGTTACTTTTGACACCTGTTCCTTAAAGTAGACTGTGTCTCTATGGAAACTTAGTCTAGACATACAGAATGTCCTTGAGAAATTGTCTCCCATCCATCTTAGTTGACAACGTCCATGGGTGGAGATGTGAAGTCTGACTAAATAGCCCAGGTCATCTATCATCTCCAGACTCCCATAGAACATAGGGGACAAGACAGGAATCAGGCACAAAAAAGACTGATAGACTGACTCAAGCTCTAAGATTCAACTGTATGGAGAAATCTGTGCCTTGCATTTCTTGTATTCTTGAATTGATAGATAGATTTGATAGAGAGATGTACAAAAATATCAGTCACGAATATCTTAGTATCATCAACTATTACAGCATTGTGTGAATGTCCAGTATTGATAAAGGGGTGAAGTCTGCCATCTCTGATTTTCCTGTTACCTATATTCCATTCATCTTATCACAGCATTGTAACATAGGTATGTTTTCTAAGTCTCCAGTCAGTGATTTAAGCCAGTCTGGAAGGGTTGTAAAGCAGTATGGGTAAGGGGGTGAAGTCTGCCATCTCTAGCCTCAGTTGTTAACAATGCCCCAGACATCACATGACAGTCGGACAGGTCAGCTCCGTAACTTAGGTGTGTTTTCTGTGTCTGCAGTCAGTGATTTAAGCCAGTTTATCCAACCTGGAGTCCCTCTGAGGCAAAAGCGTGGGCGGACCTGTCAAGATCAGTATGATAATGCAACGCTGGGAACGTGAGGCGACTCACAAGTATCCCCTACCTTCTGTTGTGTCTACTACCGTCCAGCAACGTACTAACTCACTCACGCGCCCTGTTCCTCTGCTTGTTTTGGTTCTGGTTTTATGGAGAGAAACGGTTGTTGATCAGCGGGAAGGCTGGATGCCCTGAGGGCCGGGATGCATGTAAGGATAGTGCCTCTTACGTACCTGCAATCTGGGTCTTTCTTGGCCTGCTGGTGGCCTTGAACCCTGTTGTGTTTATGTTGTTGGTAATGCGTTGTGCAGTTTATGTTGACCAAGGTATCCAGTATTCTATCGTACAACATGAAATTGTGCTAGTATTGAAATATGATTGGCACATGTATTTCTTATCGTTTGTTGCAGATGCTGTTAAGAAAAGACTCTGTGTGCCCTAAGGCCCTTGTATTATGATAACAAGGTTTTCTTGTGTGTATTTCTTATCGTCTATTGCAGGTGCTGCTAAGAAAAGATCCAGAGTATCCTAAGGCCCTTGTACCTTGTATTACATGGTTTTCTTATGTTCATTTCTAATTGTTTATTCCTGATGTTTAGTCCTTGTACATTTGTATCACAAGGTTTTCTTATGTGTATTTTGTTATCATTTGCTCCAGGTGATGTAAAGAAACCAGCCGGTGTGTTGCACAGCCCTTGTACATTTATATTACAAGGTTTTCTTATGTGTGTTTCATTATCATTTGAGTGTCCTTAAGCCAGCGTCACAATTCATGCGAGCGTCGGCCGAATTTGTAGATCGCTCGAAGCTCACCGAATTTCAAAATCGCCCGAGCGTCGGCCGTATCTTCCAATGAAAATCTCGGGTGACGTCCGAGGAACACTAAAACTAAAAATCCCCCATGAGATGGTACCATCTCTTCGACATGGACGAAGTCAGAATCGACTAACGTAGTGAAAGGCCAATATTTGGATCAATTTAGATTTCTAAAAATCGTCCGAAGCCCGCGTAATCGACAGGACGTCGGCCGTACTTCGGCCGAAAATACCCATTTGGAGCTCGCCGACACGTCGGCCGAGCTGAATTCTTGATTTGTGACGGGGGCTTAAGGCCCTTGTATTATAATTTACAAGTTTTTCTTATGACGATTGTGTATTTCTTTTTTTTTTTTTAAATTGTTTTTATTGATTTTCCAATAACAAAAACAGAAAAACAACAGAAAACACACACACACACATGTATGGCACATAGTCAAATAAACCATCGCAAAATTAACATCATAATCTGTATGAAAACCTTATAGAGCAAATCAATAAGAAATACATAAATATTTAGCTTAACAAAGCTTTTGAATCAAACAAGAAAGAAAGAGGTAACAAGTTACCTTCAAAATAACATTGCTTGTGGTAACAGACTCAATCAAATAAAGATAACATTGATCCTTAATCAAATCAAATATTTCCTAAGAAAACTCATAACAAATAAAGGATCACAACAAAGGAAAAACATGATAACTTGGTGGCTGTTTGACAATCTTAAAACTAACTATGCAAAGTTTCCAAGATAAAATTTACCCCATTTTCCTATATGTTTCTGTGTATTCCCCCCTCTCTTTGCTATTATGTATTCTAACTTACAGACATCGGCAACAAAGGAGATAAAGGAAGACAATCTAAGTACAGAATGACGGTTTCTAAAGATGTAGATTTTACCTAACACAATGAACAAATTGGATAGGACTGTACAGTGTTTACTCAAATTACCAAAAATTATACTAAATGTTGTCATGTTTAGATAGGTTCCCATATGATTAACAAACCAGTTGTTTACTTGAGTCCAAAAGGCTGATACAATATGACAGTCAGAGAACAGGTGTATAACCGTTTCTTCCTCTTCTTTACACAAACTACAAAGTGGTGAGTCTACTAGTCCCCATGTGTATAATTTTTGATTTGATGCTAAGAATTTGAATAATAATTTATATTGAAATATACGAGTCTTCGAATCTATACTTATCTTATATATTAAGTTATACACCTGTTGCCAGGGTATTGGGGTGTTAAAATAGTCTTCCCATGAATACTGAATGTTAAAAGAAGGTTCCCATAATTTAGCTTCGGACATGAAAAAGAAATAAAGGGCCTTATTAACCTTTCTGTTTTTAAGCCATTTTATATTTCTACAGAAAGGGATACAGACCTGTAGATTTGGGGACTCTTGTCTAAGTAAGTTTTTCCACTGAGAAGGGATGGCCGAGATTAATTGATCATATTGTAATGCGGAACAAACATCATCTCCAAATTTCAACACAAAATTTTCAAAAGATAAAGTTCTATTTGCTGCGTCTAAAATATCATTGATGAAGAATACTCCCCTATTATGAAATATAGTGTTAAAGAAGGGTTTGTCCCCAATACATATATACGAATTTAAACCCAAAAGTTGCTGTTTGATTTCCACTGCATTCTCAGGAGGTCGTAATTGGAATTTCAACCAATATTGTATAACTTGACAAAAAAATGTACTAATCACTTTTTTCCCCAACAAATCTTCAAAGTTTTGAGGTTTAAGCTGCACAAAGGGAAGGAAATTCGTCCTTAGAATCGGACTCGACATAAACAACACTTTTGAACAAAACCAGTTTTTATTCAAATACAATTTTGGCATCCAAGATGCTTTTATAGTTCGATCTACAGCTAGAAGATTTCGGAGCTTGAGTCCACCTTGTTCTTGGATATTGTAAATGGTTTTTCTTTTAACTCTCTCTGGGCCACTTCCCCATAAGAACTTGAAGATTTTTTTTTCGTATTGTTTAAAGAAAGTGACAGGTGGGGTTGGAAGTGAATTAAATAAATATATAAATTGGGAGACTATTAGTGTGTTCACTAGGGTTACTTTCCCAAAAAGGGACAGTGCTTTCCCTTTCCAGGGCTGTAATATTCTATCCATTTTTACAAGTTTTCGATCAAAGTTGATTGATACAAGTTCTGAAAAGTTTTGTGGAATGTGTATACCTAAAATGTCGAACGGACCATCTGTCCACTGTATGGGCCATGCACACGGTAAGACAAAGTCTGACCCCTTAAGAGAGCCTATACGTACTACTTTACATTTTTCGAAATTTGCTACTAAACCAGATAACAGTGCAAAGCCTTCTAAGTCTCTTATCACCGCATAAACGGTTGCAAGTTTCGGAGCCAAAGGAAAATTTGCATCGTCCGCAAACTGTGAAATTTTAGTTTCGATACCATGAGTTATTAGACCTTCTATTTCGATATTATTTCTAATTTTGTTTGATAAAACTTCTAGTCCTAAAATGAAGAGATAAGGGGATAGGGGACAGCCTTGCCGGACCCCGCGAACCAGAGGGAATGCTCTGGATATATATCCATAGTTGATAACTTTACTCGAAATATCTTGATATAACACATTTATCCATTGTATCAATGATCTTCCAAAGCCAACATAATCTAGTACTTTCAAAATGAAATCCCTTCTAATCTTGTCAAAGGCCTTCTCGAAATCTGCAATAAAGAGTAACCCTGGTTTTTCATGTGTGTCATAAAATTCCATAATTTCCAGTATTCTTCTTATACTATCCCCAATATTTCTCCCTTGCAAAAAACCTGTTTGGTCATATGAAATCAAATGTGGCATACTATTTTTCATGCGCAGGCCGATACATTTCGATAATATTCGAACATCACAGTTTAATAAAGTTAGTGGACGCCAATTTTTTAGATTTGTGGGTTCTTTGTCCTGTCCTGTGGCATCCTGTTTCAGTAATAATGAAATTAGTCCGACTTTTTGAGTTTCAGAAAGATGGCCTGAGCGAAATGCATAATTAAATGTATCTAGCATGGGTTGTTTAAGAATATTGTAAAATGTTGTATAGAAATCAATTGGTAGTCCATCTAATCCGGGTGATCTCCCGGCCGAAAAGGACGAAATTGCTTCTTTAAGCTCTCTTTCTGTTATTAAGCCTTCACAACTATCCCGTTGCTCTTCAGATAAGCTAACAGGTACTGGCTTAGGAAAAAAAGTTTCAAACATATTGCTATCTAGAGGTGTCGGAGGTTCTTCAAAAGAATAAAGACCGGAGAAAAATTTCACTTGTTCATTTAAAATTTCTTGTGGATCTGTTTTTTCAATACCATCTGAGGTAATAACTTTTGTCATGTTTTTTCTAGCTTGATTTCTCTCAACTAGATTCATGAAAAGTTTTGAACATTTTTCACCATGTTCCATCCACTTGGCCTACTGACTTACAATCAAGTTGTTTGTTTTTGTTTGATAAAGCAATTCTAATTCACGTTTCTTTTTTTGCAGGTTTTGGAAGACATCATTGTCAAATAAGCGGTCTAAACTCTCTTGCAGTTCGTCTATCTCTCTAATGAGCGATTGTTCTTTATTTCTACTTTGCTTAAATTTCCACGAGGAGAACTTAATCGTATGCCCGCGCACGGCGCATTTAAATGAGTCCCACAAAATATGCGGATCAGTGGACTCCTTGTTAAATTCAAAATATTCTTTAATAAAAGTAGATGTTTCGTTAATAAATTCTGGGCATTTCAAGAGTTCTAGGTTCAGTCTCCAAAAACCTGGGCCTCGTGGTATATTTGAAGTTATTAAAGATATGCCAATCAAGGAATGGTCCGATCTCATGCTCTCCGCAATGACCACTTTATCTATAGACGAAGTTAATGAAAAAGAAGTTAAAAAGTAGTCTATGCGGCTGGCCTGAGATCGGCGTCGCCAAGTATAACGTGTCGTTCTCGGGTTTTTATATCTATAAATATCAATTAAATCTAGGTTAGCACATAGCGAATTGATAGCTTGAAGACAATTAGGGTGATAGTTCGAGTTCTGTCTTCCAGTCCTATCAATTCGAGTATCCAAAACTGTATTAAAATCCCCTGTAATTATAATATGTTTGGCAGAGGTTGAACAATTTTGTAATTTAGTTTCGAGATTGAAGAAGAATGATGGGTCGTCTATATTGGGAGCATAAACATTGGCCAAACAAAAACGTAGTGAGTTTATAGTAATGTCCACTACCATCCATCTACCCGAGTCATCGCTGAGAGTTTGATGGATGGTATATGGAAAATGTTTTCTGAATAATATCATCACACCTCTACTGTTGCTTGCACCATTGTTAAACAAAATCGACGCCCCCCAATTTGTTTTCCATTCTTCTTCATTCTTTTGAGTGCAATGCGTCTCTTGAAGACACACAATGTCATATGATTTGTCTTGTAACCACGTGAATACCTCTATTCTCTTTTTTCGGTCGCCCAAACCGTTGCAGTTGTAGCTGCCGATATTAACTTTTAATAACCCCATGTCTGAAATTGTTGAGGTACACATGAATCATAGTTTAAACTGAAGCCGGAGGGGGCGTCCGAAAAAAAAAGTAGAACATACAATAAAATATAAACAAATCTTTGACTCAACTTGAGAAGTTGGGTTTTCAGGCAGTGTATACCAAAGTATATATATATGGTTAAAAGCAATAACATAAGGAAAGACGAAGGACCATGTGCCATACAAAGAACAAAAAAACAGTGTCTACATATCATCAGATTCCCGCCATTACAAGTGACAGGTGAAGAAAATGTAGACATCACAAACAAGAAGACGAGAAAAACATAAGTTGAACAATGATAGTTAACAGAAATCAAATACAACAACATTTCTTTCTTAACGCCGGTTGAATAGTTCACAAGAAACAGTGACATAAGAAAACATAGTTTCCTATAGTGAAGATTCTTGTGGTCTGGCGGCATTCCAGCTTGTGTCTTATTTGCTCCGTTAATGACAATTAATATTTCATTTTTCCACAACAATTCATTTCATTTTCGAACTCAAAAATAACATAACATAACATAATCTTAGTTTTGGTATAACTCCAGAAAAATAAACTCGAAGTAACATAAAAAACGTTATCACACTGGTATAGCTCCAACAAACTCAGCAAGAACAAGTATAGGAGTGGATCCAGTACAAAACTCAGGATAACATAACATAAATTCAAAGTAACATAACAGGATCATCACTCCACAACTAAGTGATCAAATTGGAACTACCAGGTGTGATTTCTGTGTACAGGTAGTGACCAAACGAACGCAGCGGATTGGCTAGGGGCAAACCCACTCTTGATTAATTTGAATACGAAACACCACGAGAATGCGGGATCATTATACAGGTGTTCCATTTTGGCTTGCACGTGCGAGCATATAAACAAAATTCCAGAATCATGGGCGCTGCATATTTGGCACTACCGGTGACATTCAACAACAAGTACAAGAACTTATGATTAACCAGTCATTCGGAAAATCACTGAGTCGTTATCAATTCAACAATAAAGACATCAGAATCTCGAAGAGGCTGAGAAGGTTGTTTAATAACCACTGTCACAGAAACATGTCAAATGTGTCAATTCATCGTCACATATCAGGTAGACTTCCCCTTCTTGTTGGACAAAACGATATCTACTGCATCAATACGTTTTTTTTCCTGCCCGTTTACCAGTAGCACAGCATATGTTGCCCTCGGGGGCACCCAAATCGACACTCTAGCCATCGTACCTTTTGTGTTCGCTGCAGCAGCCTCCCGATCCGGCACAAGACTGGCTCGCGCAGCCTGCAGAGGTGGGGGGAGGTGTTCAAACACTGCTAAGCCGTCCTTGCTTCCCCGTAGCTTCCTCCCTACCTTCAGAATTCGATCCCTGTCATGGAAGTTTAACAGCCTAACAAGTAAAGGGGGGTTTGGGCGTGATGTAGTAGGTTTAGACAGACGATGCACTGCCGCGATCGGTACCGGGTCGAGACCAAGGCGTTCCGCCATGAATCGCACAAAAACCTTTTCTGCATCTTCTTCTTTTTCACAAGGTACTCCGCGGATGATAATGTCAGCTTTCCTGGAGTAGCGTTCAGTGAGTAGATCCGCTCTGACTCGTCCGCGTCGTTCCTCCTCCAGAGCCCTGCGTAGTTCCTGGATCTCCGACGCCTGGAACTCGGCGGAGTGCTCGGTAGCACTCACCCGCTCCCTCACCTTGCTCAAGTCGGACGACAAGACTTCAACTTTAGTGTCTAGTGCACGTATTTGCTTGGAGAGATTCTCTCCAACATCCTTGAACTGTTCCGATAAAGTTTCTTGTTGTTGTTGAGCCTGCTTCAGGATCAGTTGTGCGAGGGTTTGTAGTTCTGGTGACAGAGATTTCAAAGAGTCTTCTTTACCTGACGCCATTTTCTTGGGAGGGGGGCGAATTTTCGGAGTTGAGCTACCTTCCTCCGTGCTACTGGAGCCTCTCGACCGCTTAGGTTTCCTTCCCATCCAAGGATCAGGATACGAATCACCTTCGCTCAACAGCTTTGTGAAGATTTCGACGAGTTCAATGTAAATTAGCGTGGAAAATAAAGGTAGTGGAGCGGACCTAGAAGCACACGCCTAACGCTCAGCCGCCATCTTGTTTTTTTGTATTTCTTAGTTTATTCCAGGTCCTGCCAAGAAAAGATCATGTCCTAAGGCCAAGGTTTTCTTATTTCTTATCATTTATTCCAGGTATTCCTGGTACATTTCATTGTATCAGGTGCAAGGTTTCTTATGTGTATTTGTTATTGTTTGTTCCAGGTGCTGCTAAGAAAAGATCTGATACATGTCTGTCACAAAGCCCTTGTATTATGATTACAGGGTTTTCTTATGTGGATATCTTTTCATTTTCTTAAGTGTATTTGTTATTATTTGCTCCAGGTGCTGCTAAGAAAAGAGCCAGAGTGCCCCAGTAAACCCTCCTTCACCGCCAAGCGCCCCTCCCCCACCTCCACCACCTCCTCCATGTCCTTCAACACCTCCCAGCTCACCTGCCTCATCAGCGAGAAGGAGCTCTGTCTGTACGAGAAGCTCGGGGACGGGTCCTTCGGCGTTGTCAGGAAGGGGGACTGGACAACACCCGGGGGATGCACGGTACGGATCTTTTATAACCAACCCCAGAAGGTTATATTCTAGGCAGGGTTTGTGTGTTTGTCTGTTGGTCACACAAACCTGTCTGTTAGTCTTAGATTTGGTTTGTTGGTAGGTTGTGCCAAAAACTAGAAAATGATCAGATTTTGGCCTTAGTTACTGCAACTGAGCTTTCGGTTTTGATAATTCATGTTTTTTTGTTGTTGATCATTTTACCTTCCTGAAAACGAAAATATTGTTTTGGGTATGTGTGTGTGTACGTGTGTGTGTCTTTGTCCATCTGTGTTACCGCAATCGACTTCCTAAGGACTGTATGGAAATGCTGGTGACGATTTCTATCTTTGTGAACATAATACTGCCATGATGTTTGAGCTATAACTTGTGTAAGTAGCTCTTAGGAAAACTTGATTTTAGAATTTTAAGCTGAAAATCAACGCATACACGCAGGTCCTTGCCATGAGACAAGAATTCCTTGGAATATCCAAGCAGATATTTGAAAGAAAGGTTGCCTAAAAGAATTATGTTGTTCCAATACAAATGTACCTACATCAGTACATGTGTAAGCAGTGACAGAATTCGAAGTTAATGAGGTAGCTAGCAAAGATTGTGACCTCCCCTCATCACATCTGCTTGGAGATTAACTTCAATGCCCTTCAAATACTTGTGTTAGTTCATATACATGTGGTGTTTCTATTTCCCTTTAAAACCTGGACCAGAATCTTGTCCATAAAACTAACTGAGAGGTAGCCTGACATGTTATATACCTGCTAACATACAGTTCTATTTGCAGTGAAATGAAGATTATGTAAACATGTACAGCCCACAGGGCAGGGAAAAGTAGCAGACGGAAGTCCTTAAATATTTGATGAGTCTGTGCCAAGATTTGTAGGTATAGGGACAAACCATGGTAGATCCTGGCAAGGGGATGTTACCAGCATTCTTGTCTTACTCCACTACAGAGGAGGGGGGGACACAAATGTGAAAAGCTAAAAATCTAGGCATGCCCGAAGGGGAATTAATGCCCTGAAGATAAAGCTAAAAATCTAGGCATGTCCGGAGGGGAATTAATGCCCTGAAGATAAAGCTAAAAATCTAGGCATGTCCGAAGGGGGATGCCCTGAAGATTTCGACCTTGCAATGCTCTGAAATACTAAATCCCAAATTTTGAGAGGCAAAATAATACAAATACAAATGGTACATTTTGTGGCAATGTTGACATTGTTGCTTTATGCTTAACTTAATATGTGACTGCAAAGATCTGATGCCCTATACATGAAGCATTGCCTTACATGTGCGTATCATCATCAGATCTCTCACATATTTCGTGTCTTTCATCATAAAACAAACAATAATTTTTCATTTCAAATTTTATCAAACCAACACTTTCAGACCCTTAAATACTGGGCAGCAGAAGCAAAACCACGGAAGTAAAACTGAATAATGTCTTTAGCTGGAATATCTTGACGTCAACATTAGTCACTTCCTTTATCAACCTAAGTGGGTCTTACCTACAGACCTTTACCATTCTCCGTAATAATACTAATATCTGAATGGCTCCCTTGACAGAATCTCCTCCCAAAATACCTCCAAAAATGTCTACAAAGAACATTAAGTACTTTAGTCCAGGGATTTGACATCTCTAAGTGCTAAGATGCTTTGTGAAAACCCTGTTATTAACAGTGACTCACAGGAAGGGAGTAAAAAAGCCTTTCAGAAAGGGTAAAATGAAAATGGAAACTTCTGAATAGTGCCCAGCCCTAGTTTTATCTCCGACACAATTGAGTTTTTCTAGCAGCTTGTAAAGTGTAAAACTTAAGTGACATTTATTTTATCTTGTCAGGCTTCAGGAAGTTGTAAAACGTTGCCTTGAAGCAACACAATGAAATATTAATTTTTAACCTAGAAAAGATGTGGGAAGACCAGCTTCTGTACCATAGTAAAGTGCCAATCACTGTGTTTTCATTTCATTTCTTGTCGGTTTTCCTCTCGCACACAGCAATGTGTAAAACAGTGTCATTATTGCTGTCGTTCTGTTGTCTGTATTTATATATCTTTATCCCCTTCCTTCAAAATAGTAAAAAAAAGCTCTGTCAAGGCAAGGTTATAACCTTTGTGGTCAAGACAGCAAAAGTTTTTTAAGAAAGCTATTCACAAGAACTGGGGAAATGATGTAGTACTGTATTGCCAAAAGAGTCATGAACTGTAAACACGCTCAGCAACTGACAACCAACAGACTCACGACACTAAATCTTTACTCATCCAAACAGGAACTTTAATACACTTAAAACCTTTAACATTCAATTTACCAGAACATTCAACAGCTTTTAAGGGCCCACAATGATTTTCTCACAAGTCATCCAGAGACTTGACAGGATGTGTTAAACTGGAGAGTACTCCTGTGTGTGTAGCACAGTTGCACATATTTCCTGTCAGACTCCAGGAATTGTTTTAACTGCCTTGAACTGTCAGAGGTCCTGAGAACAAGTGAACTGACTAAATGGGCCATTAAGTTCAGAGCCACTCTGTCAGTAAGGTGACAGTTATTTCAGGTGGGCAGCTTTCCCTCAACACCAAGTGATTGGCAGATTCTAAGGAGTGCAGCGGATACAGTTTACCTCGTTCAAATGTACATGTATTCTTGCACGTACATGTAAATATTTATATGATAATTGAGGCCGTGAAGTGTTTTCTATATCATAGTTTTCTGTATCATTGTTTTCTCATCAAAAATCACATCTTGTTAGCAGGTATAAGTCATAGGTTGACTATATACGTTTCACTTCTAGCTTTATTGGACCAATATGGCAGTACTGTCTTAATGTATCTTTGATCATTTAAGCTGACAATCAGATAAACATATTAAGCTTTGCATGGTACAATAATGACTTCGATAATGACCATATATCATGAAGCACATAATTATCTATGTGACAAAAAATTAAGCTTTGTTCACTAAATCTGGTTTCAAATCTAGAGCTAGATTCTCGGAACAATTTTCAACTGTCTTGAAAAGTCACAATCGGTTAGGCTTGACAACTTAGTAAATATGCCGTTTAACCTCCATAGTTTCAATGCTGCTTCAAATAACATGCAACATTGTTAGGGTTAAGTCAAGTCAAAGACCTTACCACAGGAAAATGGAATGTTAATGAACTTGGCCCGAGGAGAAAAGAAACCATCTTTGGTGACAGTTCCTGAAGCGCTGGTCAGAATGTAAACAAATTAAGCCTGACACACTTGAACATTTGACGTCAGAAACAACCGCAGATACCAAGCTCAAGGCCATCCTTTTGTGGCAGTATTCCCTGGTACATGTAAAAACAGGATGTAAGCTATTTAGTGGTTAACTTCTGGGTCTCTTTGCTGCAAAACAGCACGTCACTCGAGCTGTTATAAATCAAAGGTCATCGCCCTTTTCTTGTCTCCCACCATAACTTGTATTTTCAGTGTCTGTGAATCTTGAGTGAGTGAACTACATTTCTGTATAAATGGTGCCATATTTGAAATTTTACCTTGCTTGAAACAGCAGTTTCCTTCCTAATCATGGTATATTTCCAACTTATCAAAAGTTGTGCCAAATTGCAAATTATGTATTTTTGTCTCTCCCAATTTGAACCCTGGTAAGTGGTATGTCCTTGGTTTGTAATTAATTTTTCTTGCTTATCATGCAAGTTTTGGTGACCTCAACTTAGTTCTTAAACTGACTCGACCATTTGTTAGTTGTAAAAAGTTATTTTTGTAAAACTCATGTACAATCATGTAGATTTACTTGATTATGCTCAAGGGTGAAACGTTTAACACAAACCAGCAAGCTAACTTGGCATTGCCTCACTCTGTTGACTTTCAATGATAAATGTGTAGCCAAGCTGCTATTCTTACCTTCTATTTGCTTCACAAAGGATGTTGTTGTCCTTCCAAATGCTGTTCTGTGCAAGGACTCAGAGTTCAAGAAAGTTCACCGGCCAATTTTAGTTCTAATGCAGGGGGTGAACCCAGAAAAGGGGAGGGGGCACGAACAAGAACAATGTCACAGTTTCGCAATTGTGTAAGTTGGGCTGGAACACAGGAAGTCTCACAGCTTGGGGTGGATCAACTTCAGCAGTAGCATTATCCTTACCTTCACGACTGCATAATATATGTACTGTATACTTAATACACTTAATGTTGGGGTCGGAAGTAAAGGGTTGAAGTCAGTGACCTCTTCCAAAATAACAGGAAAAGGAATAGTTCTGTAGGATATCTGCAAAACATTGACTTCTCTTCGGAAGAAAGAATGCTTGAACATCATGAATTTTTTTTTGTACAAAATAAAACAGATGACCATGTTTGAAGTTATATGGTATATTCACAATCACATGTACTACTACTAATACATAATGTGCCAATAGAGTATATTTTGTTCTAGATTGTGGTACCTTGGTGGACTTTACCTTGAAAATTAGATTAGATGCATTGACTTTTATTGCCTTTTCAAAATCAAGATTCCCATTGTCAGGAGATAGTTTGGATGAAGGACCAAAATTACATGGAAAGAGAAACTTAAGGTTTTGTTTCAGAATTTGTTTTGAAAAAAAAATCCTAAGATTTATCCACATGTAACGTTACAAGGAAGAGAGACTACTTCAACCAATAAAATGTAATTCTTAAGTTTGCCTCCTTTTCCAGATTATATGCCTAGGGAAATGAAAATACATTTTGTCTCATTCATACCTTTGTACTCTTTTGTATACATATCTAACACTTTTTTTGTAATTTTCAGATCCCGGTGGCAGTGAAATGTCTGAAAAACGAGGTTCTAGTACAGCCCGACGCCTTCATGGACTTTGTAAAGGAAGTCAACGCCATGCACCAGTTGGACCATCCCAACCTCATCCGCCTCTACGGGGTGGTGCTGTCATCCCCCCTCATGATGGTTGGTACAGTCCTTTTCCTATGGCATAGACTTGGCAGTTCCAGTTGGTCCATACAGGTTTAGCGATGTCAAAGTAAAACAAGTATTGACCCACACAAATTGCATCTCTGCTCAGTCCAAGTAGTGTTTTAGAGCAAGTAAAGAAAAAGTGTTTGTTTATCTTTTTCTTTCAATACAGGAGTGGTCAACCTGCTGAAAAGTATGTTTTTACAGCATGGCACAGATGGGATCTAGAAATTCCGGGAAAAGTCACAAAGTTAGATCTAGATGGCCCCTTTTCAATCATCAACTAACCATTCAGCCTTACAACTAAGATGTATCAGAAATCACAAATATGCAGTAAATCCTCTTTCCACAATTTATTGCAGGCCAGCCTGATCTATAGCTATCAAGCTATTTGCAATTGAAAAGGCTAATTTATATTATCGTAACATTTCACGAAGGTCAAAGGTCACCGGATCTAACCACCCGGAAGTGAAACTGGCGCGCGCACTTTTCTGAGAGATATTTCTCAACAATCTTTCATCCCCTGTGTAAACTTTTTACATTGTCACAGCCTCCGTATTATAAACTACAAGTGTGGTAAGTTTGAAGGTCCAGAGATTTGCCATTTTCACACTGTGCGTAAAAATACATCGTCCGTCCCGTGCGCACATACTGTATGCGAGTTGCGAGGGACACGGCATACTTAATACACAGACTGGAGCTCACTCGGCACATGTTCGCAGCTAAAACTCACAATTCCCGTTGCCGCATTGGTATGTAACTTGGTATATCGTTTCCTAGGTTGCGTGTGGTGATGCACGTTGTCTATTTTTCAATGTAACAGTGACTATACGATCACAGCAAGTAAGGAAGATTTATACCCCGTATCTGCCTGAAGTATTCCAGTCATGCATAACGGATTATAACATGGTCCCTATGGCAGGGCAGTGGGACATAGCATTAATTATAGGGGTGCAATTACGATATTGGATTGACGTTTAAAGTAGTTATGGTGTAACAAAGCTATTGTGCATCCCCACGCCGAACCAGGCAAACGATATGCCAAGTTACACACCAATGCGACAACGGGATCGTGAGTAATAGCTGCGAACGCGCAAACAAATGCATTCCCAATACTCCCAGAAGGAGGTCATCCTCCTTCCCGGAGTAAAAATATACATATTACCACCAACATATTATTGGACCATTACAGCATCATCTATCTGTATTATGTGGTGCTGCACTCAATATCCGTCATGATAGTTAGTACATCCCTTATGATTATGAAAATATAAGCCTTTCCCAGTTCTAACAGAATCCAGTTTTGGACATAAATGTATCAGATTCCTGTGTTTGCAGTTTCAAGCCTTCCCAGTTTTGACTTACAAAAGTGTTTCGACTTTTCAGAGCCAGAAAAATAAACTCGCTATACTAATTGACAATCCCGAAAGCTAAATGTATTCCTAATCTTAAGCTAAATATCATTGTGACTGTTTCCAGGTCACAGAACTTGCGCCCAAAGGAGCGCTGCTTGACAAGCTCCGAAAGGCCGGACACCGTTTCCCCATCGCCACGCTGTGTGAGTACGCCATTCAGATCGCCAACGGGATGGCGTATCTCGAGTCTCACAGATACATCCACAGGGACCTCGCTGCAAGGAACATCCTGCTGGCTTCTAACGAAGTGGTGAGTAACGACTGCCATTGCTGAATAGTGCCCTCTGGTGGATTATCACCAAACTGCAAGGATTATCGCCAAACTTTTTGTTGGATTGGAATAGCTTTTATACAATGATGACACATTCCCATAAAATGTATCTTACAGATATCAACCCTATACCAAATCTAGGGTAGAGACTTCGCCTTGTAGTTGTATTTTTCATTTCTTTCTAAACATATTCTATTTTTGTCTGCTGTTTACATGTATGTGTATAAAAGTCCTGAAAGCATGCATACAATGACTGTAACTATGAAAAGAACATCATGAAACATTATTAAAATCTTGTCAACATCTGAAATAAGAAACATGACCATTTGTTACTCATTTGGCTATAAAGTATAACTATGGATAAAGACAACAGCGAATGTTAGCTGAACTCTACTGAACCTGTGTGTTGTTTTTCTCCCCTAGGTAAAAATTGGTGACTTCGGTTTGATGCGAGCACTGCCCCAAACAGAGGACTACTATGTCATGACTGAGCAGAAGAAAGTGCCTTTTGCATGGTGAGTTGGCTCCACCTAATCGATTTTAGCAGGACAAGCACCCCAGTGTTTCCCAACCTTAACCTTCACCTGTAGCCTCTATGTGAAGACTGACATTGCCTCCTAGCACTTGACTTTAGAACTGCAGAGGGGGATTGAATACTTGTATGTTAAGGATTTGTATGTAATATTGATAAAAATGTAATTGTGTTGCTTGGCAATATGTTCTTTGTAACACTTTCTGATGGGCAGTGTTCACTTGACAACAGGCTGGTGTTGCATTGATTCCTAGCAGCTGATTCTGGAACTGCAGTGTAGCATTTTTAAGCACTGCTGTACTGCAATAGGATCCATGAAATATCTGGGTGCAAGTTTTCCTAGACTTAAAGGAGTCTTTTTCTTACAGGTGTGCACCGGAGAGTCTGAAGAGTCGACATTTTTCTCACGCCAGCGACACGTGGATGTTCGGGGTCACGCTTTGGGAGATGTTCACGTACGGAAACGAACCATGGCTCGGTTACAACGGTACACAGGTAAACATGATGATGACTTCTTACACGTTTTCTAATGCTGATGTTGAGATCACGACCCCTTTGTGCGAGATAACACAGTCCACATTTATTTATCATACATAATTCTTTATAAAACAATTGCAACTATATATAGAGACATAGGAGTACATTTGTGACTACCAAGCTTGACCTTTCTTATCTTTTGTCTTTTAATCCACTGTGTTTGTGCTTTTTTTCTCTTCTATACTTTTTCCTGTCTTGTTGCCTTACCACTCCTGCATGACCATAACATAAAATAACTACATGTTCATACTTCTTGGTTTTTAAATTTGTCAGTTTCATTCATGGAGTTCCAAAACTTGGGACAAAGGCCCTTGATTTTAATCAACCATGATAGATTTTGCTTCTCAGGAAAACATGAAAGAAAAAACCCCTAAAATTTGCTACACTCTATCAAAATGATAGATCTAGTAGACGGATGCAATTTTTGATAAACATTGCATGCCTTTTACCAACTTTGGTCTCTAATGGTTCTTCCTTTCTCTTTCCATGACTCATTGTTCCGTGTCCAACATCCATGTCCCTCCGTTCTTCCTTCACAGCCTGGCTTTGACCTTGAATCCCCCTGTGGTGAAGGTCGTGTACATCCTGCCACCAGGGTAACCCTAGTCTCCGCAGGTTTTGCACTGTTGGCTCCTGGCTTGCCTCACTCCCTAATCTATCAGTTTCCTGTTTTACTGTAAATCTTCAAACTTTCATGGTGGTTTTAATTCCCCTCCACTGCCAACTCATGACGCTGTGAATATGTCTGACTACTGTACTATAGAAGTGTTTCAGACATGAACCTAAAACGCAGAGCAATAACCTCCCTTTTCCTCCTGTCGGGAAGTAAAACCACCGCGAAAGTAAATGAATGTACAGTAATGAAGGCCACAGAATGTTGCCTGCTGTGAATTGGTGATGTGGCCGAGAAGTTTGTGGACTACATTTGACGTGGTTGCTGTCTTTCTCTCTTTGCTGTTTTCTCTAATCTCTTGCACTTTCATGTATGTGTAGTAAGATTATGATAGAGTGTTTATCTAAGTGCACTTTGGCATGATGGAAAGACATCCTTCAACTCGTTGTAATCATTTTAGATGCTGTGTGGTCAAATCAACTGGCACAACTTGTAAAAGTAATAAAAGAAGAGAATTCTGCATGTTTTGGGAAGATATGATACGGTGTGGCCAAAAGATTCTCAACCAGAAACATAACTTGTACAACTCTGACACCATGTATGTTTGTTTGTTTGTAGATCCTACAGAAGATAGACCAGGAGGGCGAGCGGTTACCGAAGCCCAGCGACTGTCCCCAGGACATCTACCAGCTCATGATGCAGTGTTGGGCACACAAGCCCTGCGACAGGCCCACGTTTGAAGCTCTCAAGGACTTCCTAACAGAGGTGAGATATTGTTACGCCAGGGCTCTAGCCAGCCTGAAATTTAATCCGGTAAGCCCAAAATATTTGTATAAACCTAACATATCGAGCGCCGAAGGCGCTAAACCTCGCGGATTCGCGCTTCAGATCATCTCGTGAACCGCGAGACTTGCATGTCATTGGTCGATTTTCCGTGACGCAGCGTGAACGAACGCTGTTATTTGTAGATGATACAAGTATCTGATTCTGAGGTCTCAAACTCTCAACACCAGTTTTCGCGGCGCGCGGGACGAAAGTGCGTGTAACTCGGCGTAAAACTTTAACAATGTTTACACAAAAAAACGGAAAGCATGGTAACTACCGGAGTATTTTTTGTGTGGCTATGACTGGCGGTGAACCGGGGAAAACAGCAGAAAAAACGTCAGCCCGATGCGACCGACCAGAATAGTCGGGCACTGGTAGTGGGGAGGGGGGCGCAAGACGCTGATTTTCTCTCGGCCCACGAACCACTGGCAACCTCCGCGCCTCCGTTTGTCTACTATAAAGCTACCTTGGGGTTGTCACCTGTCGCCGGCGGAGATAGAAATGGCCTGAATCGACTTCGGTTCAAACTTCCGCTTCTTTTCTGGAGATCTTTGCAAAAGTTCAAGCCCTGTCTATATCTTTTCTCGTGATTTTTGTCCGTCAAGGCAAGGAGGTTTTATATAGAAGGAGAGCGGACGAGCTAAGTCTCTATTGTACTATGCGTGTAACGGGTGTGAAAAGTCAATGTCGCGTCAAGGTGCGAATTACCCCGATATGCATACACCCCACGCCCAGCTTGGCGACTTTGCTTTGTTTTCACGGGTGCGACCAAGGAGGCATAATGACTCTGTAGAGCAACTTCGATCTTTTTTTCAGCAGTTACTTTTGAGGAGGACTTTGAAACATTTGAGTTACAAGAATGCAACGTGGAAGATGATCTCTCTAACGGCGAGAATCAAAGCACTATGTGGCAACCAACGCTGCCGCCGGCAGCCGCGGTACATTTGATTGCGAAGTCTGTGAGAATGTATACAAAACCGCCGGATGGCTTGAAAAACACAAGTCTTAGAGAACAGTATTTTTTAATGTGCATATATCATGCCGACTGAGGAGAAATTACAAACTTAGCTTGACTTGGCTCGCATTACCCTGGAGCCCAGACTAGTACCGGGTCGCTAGCGATTTCCTTCGGCGGCGGTCCAAGAACTCAGCCCGACCGGACTAGACTCCCCCGATGCGCTAATTACGGCATCGGCGGGCTTGGAGCTTTCGGTCGCCGAAGGGATTGGGGGGAAGGAACCGGCTAAAGAAACCAGCTAAAAGGCCCGATATACAGTCTGCATCCCAGGGTAGGCTCGCATACACCTTCTTGAAGTTCTTCTGTAAACATGCCAATCGGGAGCCGAAATAAATCGGCCTAAAAGTCTCCTAAGGAAACACATAGCTATCCAAAACATGACCGAAGAATCCATGGATAGGAACCAAGGACCTCCATGCACGAAAATCATACAAAAAGTCACTCCCAGGTGCCGGAAAATCTACCCAGGTTCCGTTGACCAAAACAACAAATTTGGAGCGAGGACCCCTTCAGCTACTCAGAAAAAACGAAAACTTACCCAAGAAAAACGATACAAATTTTTTGTGGCAACATGAAATATAGGTATGAATCTATATTTTTGACGCTAAAAAACAGAGACTTGTCAACAAAAATGACCAAAAACTCGCCCTAGTTCGTCGCACGGTAAAAATTCAAAGTATCCAGATGACCGCCATTTTGTCCTCGATCGAATGATGACGTCAGCCGAACCCTACCGGGTGTTCCAAATAAGGAAATCGTCGGAAACCCGAGGCATCTCGGCTGCCGGTCGGCTCAAGCTCGGCACGTGTGACGTCATGCCGAAGCTCCTTTGCATAGAAAACCGCGATTCACGCATCGGTTCAAAGACGGCGCCGCGCCAGCTATACACAATGGGTCGCAGCGGGGCGAAACAAAAGGACCCAGCGGGGCGCTAGCTCGTCCGCTCTCCTTCTATATAAAACCTCCTTGGTCAAGGTTTACGGATTGGTTTTGAATTTTTTCTGTAACATGCAGCAAAGTTCCGTTAATTTACGGCAAAACTGGCGCTTGCTAGAGCCCTGTGTTACACCCTTCTATGTTAAGTCTAGCACACTGAAGCAGCTGTTTGGCTTCCAATTCTCTATTGGTTACGGTTTAGGCAGCAGGGAGAAGGTTTAGGCCAAACTAGTTTTGATTTCCTGGTTCTTGGATTTGGTTTAAGAAATTGCTGCTGAAAAGAAAGAAGGACTTGAAAACAGAGACAGAGAGGAAAGTTTAAATTTGTATACTTCTCATTTGTAAACACAATGTCAAGGGGCATAAATTCAAGACACTTCTCTCATCCAAAACTAGTTGTTGTTATTATTGCCAGACAACCAAGAAGATAAATTAATCTTACCTAAGAGCTTGATCAGTTAAGATGTGATCAAGGAGGTTTTCCTCCTTGATGTGATTGATGACATTTTAAGACACTGTGATATACTTCAGAATCGACTGTCATCACTAACTTTACTCTAAATGTCTATATCCAGGCGAGACCCCCGGAGTACCGTGCAGTGAGTAAGTCTAAAGATGAGGATGACGGCAAACTTCCCATGGACACTGGTGACATCATCACCATTATCGAGGGCAGGTGGGTCTAATCTTCACACCTCTTGTAAAGTGGTATCAGCCAACTTAATGCTGTGCGTTCATGGGCCCTGGACAAGCCTATTCAGTGGAGGGGGTGCTTCAGATATCAAACCTCTGCACGTACATGTATAAGAATCCAACATAGGCGGGACCTTTAACATGCTTGAGCTCTGGCTCCGGGTTTACGTTTCATTCGATAGAATGTCCGTGACCAAAGCTGACTCATTTTCACCTGAGTCAAGTGAGGAAATAGGTGTAAATTACTTTTCCCAAGGGCAAAATATTGGGGCCTTCTAGGGATTCAAACCCAGAACCTGTAGATTCTAAGTCTAACCACAAGACCATCTTTTCCTACCTTCCAGGGCAGAGAACTACTGGTGGAGAGGCCAGAACCGGGGAACGCTGCAGATCGGACAGTTTCCCCGTAATCTGGTCGTGCCGAAGAGCGGGCGCGTGATCGCCGACATCAGCAAACCGCTGAAGGACAGCTTCATCCACACGGGACACGGCGCCGGCGATAAGAAATCGGATCAGTGGGGGCACCCCGATCACATCGATGAGTAAGTTGTTACAGATCTTGTTTTCGTGTGTGTCATTATTATTGTCCACAGGGAAGCTTTGTATGCCACAACCTTCTGTAATCATTTGTAGTTGTTTGTAACAAAAAAAATTGGTCTTGACAACTGTAAAATGTGAAAGCTTCTTGATATTGTTGTTGTTGTGCTTTCGTATTTGTCATTTTGATTGTCCAAATAGGGAAGCTAAGTTTTTTCACTTCTAATTAGCCCAAACCCAAATCAAATTCTGTAACAAAGAAAAAGTTATGAAGGTAAATATCTGTAACTGTAACATCCCAACTGTAGAATGTGAATGCTTGAAGTTGAAGACTGTTCTGTGCACATACATGTACAAATGTACATCCAACCCCCACTTATATGTATCCCCAACATATTTTTTCCCACCAGAGTGTACCTGAGAAACCCCATGGACCCTCCTGATCTGCTTGGTATAGAAGAACCCAACAGCCCGCAGAAGAGACTGCCTCTGGCAAGCAGAAGTACGTTCTAATCTTACACTGTACCTCTTTTATACATATGAGAAACGAAGCTGCAAAGATGATCCATACTGTGATAGTCATGTACATGTAGCTCTAAAATACGATCCATTATGATACTGATAGGCTCCTGGTGTTTTTGATAGTGTAAAAAAAGGCTTGCAAACCCTCCCTGAAAAAATCATACCCTGCTACTGAAACAGCATAGAAACTTGCTGCCCTACATGTATGTGCCACTAGGCACTACAAGAGTCTGAATGAATGAACAAACAAAGAAAACTTTTCGCAATTTTTTATACTTCCTCTTTTCCCCTGCCAGGACCTGTTTATGATGACCCTCCCGAGAACGAGAGTGGGGAGTACGCTCGCCTGAAGAGACAGCCCTCCAACGCTTCTTCTGCAGGCAGCAAGAAGCAGCAACAACATCACCAGGAGAAATCCCTGGGGAAGAGCAAGTTCTACATCCAGATACCTGGCAAGGACAAAACCAACAAGTCCAAACCGATGATGCTCATCGATTTGTCCGATGTTGACGGAAACGGAGAGAATGCAGGGACAAGGAGGACCACGTCCCCACCCCGGACACTGCTCGACAGCTACCCCACCCCTCCCACCAGCCCTACCAAAACCCTCCCCAGACCCCTGAACCCCCAACCTGCCGGGAAAGAAGGAAGCGACATGTACTGGGACACGAAACCTCTCCCCCCTATCCCTGTAACTTATGACGATGTCCCTGATGAGGAGTCAGTAGCCTTGGCCGCATTGGCCAGTCGGGACGCTGCAAAGGATGCTGGAGTGGTAAGCAGCCAATCAGAAAGGCTGTTAAACAGAGGAGGGAGTGCAAAGGGGTCACATGTGATGGAAGAAAGAGCAATGGCGGCGTTTTTGTGGTTGAACAATGAAATGATTGATGCAATGCGACGGTCCCAGACCCTGCCCCAGAACGTGAGACGGAAATCGAAAAGTGCGGATGTGTCGCCGGAGCAAAGTCCTCGGACTCGATACCTTGCTACAACGCAGATGGGACAGGACGATCACCATGACGATGACTTTGAAAGTTCCGACAAAAAGCCTCTGTTGCCGCCGAGAGCGCGGGATAGCAACCGATTCATCACACTGCCAACGAAGATGAAGGCAAACGGAAAGAGAGACACACAAACGCAGAAATCCAATGACTCGAGTAAGTCAAACGATTCCGGATTCGAGGGGTCGCCCAGAAATTCCTCCGAAGCTGCTACGGACGTGTTAGTGGACGTGAGTGCGGAGAGTAAACCGGAGATTCCGCCGCGAATCCCGCTCAGAATTCCCAGCCAGCCCATCGGGGCCACGTTGCGGAGCCCGCGACTTTCGGACTCTTGCGTGCCCTTTGACCTGTCCCCCGACGTAGAAGGAGACATGTCCTCCTTGTCGAGTAGCGCCCCTAGCCCGGTTACGCCGCCCGTGTTTGACGAAGGCGTTCCTCCCATCCCTCCCCGGCTCCCGATCCAGCCGCTTTCCCTCAACGCCTCCTGGCCGCGAAGTTTTGTTACTCAGGACGACACGAGTCTAACGTCCACGGCTGCTCACCGATCCAGCTGGGACAAACCCTTCATCTACCCCATCACGAAAAACGGACAGAAACTCAGCAACACTCACTACTTCCTCCTCCCAAAGAAACCAGAAGACTTTGACCCAAACAACAGTATGAACTTCTCTGTCAACGCAAAGAACCCTCCCAAAATACCTCCTCCGCCCAACATGGCCCACGTGCGCCCCCTCCCCCGCGAGGAGGTGAAGCTGCAGGCACAAACGCACCGCCCGGGCGATCTCGGCGTGGAGAATGTTGCATATAGAAATAGCTCGACAAACTTGGAGGTTCCCCTGCTGCCTCCTCCCCCCAAGGCGGACTCCTTGCGGCCGGGAACGCTCCCCGCGAGACGTTCGGTCTCCCAGCCCAACGACGAAAGCGTGCAGAAGTCAACTGGTGTAGAGACGGAGCGACGGCGCTCACGGACTCCCGATTCCTTCTCCTCTGTCAAGGAAACTAGGAGCGGCTCTCAGGAAAAGGTCTACCAGGTGAGATCATTTGTCTCGAAAATATCAGGAAAAGTTCAAAATTCAAAATTGTAGTCTGCTTTAATTGATGGGGTTGTCAAATTTTGTTTCCAAACATGTATGTATACATGTATAATTGGTTTTTGGCAAAAACATTTGTATTGCAGCTGTTTATGTCAGTTGGAGCTGAAAGCTAACTCATTTCTGATTCTGAAAATTGGTTGAATGGCATATGATTGCCTCACTGAAGTAGCAACCAACTGTTTCCTTTAAAAAAACAATAGCTCATTTATAGCAGGAAAGTCTCAGTCTGAAATGCACACCTACATGTACACCAGGTCATGTAATTGATTTTCTTATTCCTCAGGTTCAAATGAGTGTGCACGGAGTGACCACAAACGAATGTGAGCACGCTCTCAAGAATAACAGCTGGGAGGTCAAGAAGGCTATCGACTACCTCAAGGTGGGGCATAGTTACATGTACACTTGCTTGTCATCTTTGCAATGGGATTTATATTTGGGATATTAGAGGACTGTTGGGCATAGTTACACCAGGTTCTGCATATTGTCTTTGCAGTGGGATTGATATGGGGAAGGAGGGTGCCAGGAGGATTGTTGTAATATGTGATGGAAAAGAATCATGTTGAGATCATTAGTGTCCCTGTAAAAGATGATGTGATTATTATATTGACTCTGCATGTTCACCTTCTTGGATAACAATACCCTGGGAACCATCCTTCTTGGTCCCGGCCCCGGTAGAGGATCTGGTCGGCAGCCCAAGCAGTTCTTCGGAGGACCTACTGTATATTAGCACTCCCGGGGAGTTATCAGTCAGGGAGTAGTTAGCCTGATAACTCCCCGGGAGTGCTAATATAGGTCCTCGGGAGGAACTGCCTAACAGATCCTCTGCCCGGACCAAGAAGAATGGTTCCCAGGGTAGGATAACGAGTTTTTTAATTCACAACCAAGACCTGACATCACAGCTAAAGTATTGGTGACTGTCTGAAAAAATGTTGGCTGTAATGTTACCAGGTATATCTTGCTGAATAAAGAACCTTGTTATCCAGTGATTCTCCAACCTGATGAAATTATTCATGGATGTTCACCTTCTTGTTTGTATTAAACTCCAAGCAGATGTCTGACACCTCTTCTCGCCCATTTCTGCAGGTTGAGCAGCTGTTCCGAATCGGTGTCCAGTCCAGAGACCGGTGTCAGAAGATGCTGGAGGCCTTCAACTGGAACCTGGAGAAGGCCAGCGCCGCAGTGCTGGAAGACTGGAACACCAGATGACCTCTGAACTCTGACACGTAGAGGGCAAGGGTCACACCCACATGACCCGCTGTCATACTGGAGAGTTTGATTCAAGTTGAGCAAGCAAGAAGGGATTATATGTTGTTCACTGGGTCACAATATTCCGGTGGTTAAGATTGTTTTGAGCAAGCAAATGACAAGTCTGTCGTATGTGAAAGAAAGCTTTTGAATGACTGTCACAGTTATGAAATGGTATTTACAAAGTCTCCAAGGCTTATCTTTAGTTTAACCCACTCCTTACTGCGGGCTCATCTGTGCACCTAGATTTGCAAAGGTTGCAGCTGAAGTCACTAGTAACAGGGTTAAAGTTTTCTTTTACTTGTGGGTGGAGCTACATGTAACTCACTTCTAAAGAAAACTTCACTTTGTAAAAGTTGCCTCATTTATCAACTTGTGAAATTAAGTTATACTTATGTTTTTTCACACACTTGAAAGCTTGCAAGTTGCATAAATGGAGAAAATTGTATTTTTTCCCGACTCAGAATCAAAGGCACATCGATCCCGTGCCTTTCCCAAATGTCGTGTAAAGCTAACTTACTTGTCGAAAGTTGAGGAGAATGATTTAGACAAAATTGTTGTGAAGAAGTCTGCATGAGAAAGAGAATATCGAGGATGTAAATTTAAACCAATGAAAATAATTTTGTCGTTGTAACATGTACAAGATTACAATGGTTGTAACAGTACACAGTAATAGGTGCATAATGTATGATATCTTAATTGGAAGAGGCCAGACTGTATTTTACGCAAGTTGTGTGTGTAGCTAGCTAGAATAAAGTGTTGCACCTATTTTCATTATATGTATGTAAAAATAAGAAGGGTCTAAAATGTGGTGGAGAGAGGTGGACACAGTGTACTCTGTTTTACCGTACATGTATGTATAGTATTGGTACTATGCACACCAGGGTAGTTACTATTGATGTACATGGATCAAATTTTACTTGCTGCAATCTGTTGTTGTTTGGTAAGGGACTAAACTTTGGTTTCAATGCAAAGTGAAATCTGATTTTGACCTCACCAATTCATTTATCTGGTTTTTGGACATGAGAATGAGATAAAGACAGAAGGCCATGGAAAAAAGTCTTGACTAATGTAACAAGATACTGTTTAAAGTATGCAGCCCTCAGACTTGGGTTCCAAAAACCAATGAAACAGATTGGTGTTGTCTTTTAGACCTTTTGTTTAGTCCATTTCATGTTGTGAACCAACAGTTTTTAAGCCAATACTGGTACTAGATTTTAGCTACTGGAAATATGTCTGTAAGATAGCAAGATATGAATGGCCACTTGTAAACATGTAACAATGTGATATTTGCCAGGAATAATTTCAGTCCATTTTGTACAGAGGCCTGTGGTAGTGTCTGCTCCAGATTTGAACATGGTATATTGTTATGTGTAATATGGGTATATATATATTAAGAGGGGTCCTTGTTGCATGGTATTTGTGAAAAGATGTAGGTATGATTTTATTCGTTTTTAGGTAATTTTGATTGTTGGAAGCTTGATTTATGCTGTGCATATTAGATATGATGATGTTACTACTTGGACTATTATGATTATAAAACAGACTGTGGTGGGGTGAGCGTCCTTAGTGCAATTCACTCTGTATGTTATTTGGAGGTAAAGTGTTTTCTTCTTTCTGTATGTTAGGATAGACTGGACACACAGTATAGGGTAGGCCCTGACCAGCACATTTCAGTGTTGTATCGTCCTGTGTGATGTTTTGACTGTTGGTTTAAGTGGCTACTATGAGAGCATAGCAAAACATTTTCTGGTCAATTTTGTTCAGGCCACGTTCATTCATTTCTCTGAGTCTCGCACGAAATTTTTTGTTGGTCAACGTTTAAAATCATGTGTACCCCAGACAGTATCCTAAGAATTTGCAAACCAAATGTAACCTAGATAAGTGTCAAAATTGCCATGCTTTTCAATTAACTTGCTCCTATCCTGACATTTGAACCAATTCTTTTGTAAAAAGTCAAACTGGTTTTCCTTCTGTCATTCTTCAGTTCCAACAAAGTGTAAATTTTGTTCTTTACCTCTGTCCTCTGAAATGAAGTGCTGAAATCGTATGTCCAGTGAGCTAACTACAACTTAACCTTCTCCAAGCTAAGGGTGGACCAGATGCATGTACTTGTACATGTCAACAAGGAAAGAGTTAATCATTTACATGTGTATTCTTCTGCATTTATTAACCTTCTTGCTATGGTTTGGGTGCATCCATACTTGCATTGGCAACAGCAGCAGGAAGGTTAACCAAGCTCTGTTGTGTACTTCTACTGCCTCCTGTTGTACCACTTGTTTTGTGCTGTATGTATGAATGAAGTGCAGCTAGGCCTTGCTATGTTGGAAACACTGCCATTAGGGGAGGCTGGGGACTTGTGTGCTCCACGCCTTTGCACATCTTTAGTTTGCAATAAACGGTATGTTGACCTTATAGGTCAGATAAAACAACTTTTGAGCTCAGCTTCTTTTTTTAGCATGCTTCAGACTACTTCTCATAATACTGATGTTTAGTACAGGGCCACTCAAACTTGATTTGACATATCCGCTGGCGCTGTATACCCCCCCTTCATAGACTGGTTATTTCAAATGCCCATTATGAAGCAGCACCTCCATTTGAACACATGCCTGATTCCTGACGTTACAACACACTAGCGTAGTAGGGTACGCAGTCCAGTGGTTAGCGGCCTTGCCTCTGGACCAAGAAGCCATGAGTTCGAATCCTGGTTGTTGTCGCTCACTGGACATGTACGCTACTGGAAGAGGTCGCAGTCCTTAGGACAGGACATTAGCTGTGGTCCCTGTTCATTACCTTCGCCGAGAAGGTTATATTATCGGTTACACCAGCTGTGGAGTGGGTCTATATGTATGTCAAGAGCATAACTCTAGAAACCTAGAGATCTTCGTGATATTTGGTACATGTACGTTAGTAGCAGTTGTAAGAACAAAGATCAAGTTCGAAAATGGTTCACCTGGTGTTTTCCTACAGTACTGCAGTGGAATTTGTATGTTTATGTGTTTGTATGAAGACAATATAACTCAAGGAACTGTTGATGGATCTGCATGATTTTTGGTGGGTGCCTAGCAATTGTTGATATGGAGGTCAAGTTCAGAATTGGGTCACCTGGCATTTTCCTACGGTAGTGCAGCGGGCTATGTATGTATGCGTATTTGTTTGTAGACAGCATACCTCAAGGAGCTGTTGATGATTGTGCATGATATTTAGCAGATGGGTAGGTTTCTTGAAGGGAAAGGTCAAGTTCGATGATGGGCCTCCTAGTAGCGTAGCTTCAAAGTTTGAGGTCAAATTTTCAGCAAGTGCTACGGTCATGATTTTTGAGTGGTAGATAGTTCATGACACATCAAGTAAGTTGTGTACGTTTGGGCCCCCTAGCGGCTTGTTTGGAACTGCAGTGGGTGTTTTTGATTTATTTGTTTTGACCTTCGGCCATGAATAACTAGAAATGGGGTCGACGGATCGTCTTGATTTATGGTATGTAGATAGCTTGATTGATGCTTTACATAATCGAATACTAATTATGCAAATAAGGCGCTAATTTGCATAATTAGCAAGGAAAGTTTATAAATTCGCTGCATTTCCTAAGGACTCTCAAACATGTGACATGTAAGTGTACAAGAGAGAGGTATCGATAGATATCGATAACGCAAACAGCTACCTAATTTGCATAATCAATTAGAAAAGGCTAAGATACCATAATGGAATAACTCAAGAAGGGGTTGACGGTTCATCATGATATTTGGTATGTAGACAGCGGGAGTGACAACATCGTATGATACATATGCAAATTGGTAGCTAATTTGCATAATTAATGAGGAATCTTTATAAATCCGCTGCATGCCATTATAGGACTCTTAAACATGTGACATAGGTAACTGAGAAAGAGAGGAATATCGATGAACATCAATTATGCAAATGAATACATAATATGCGTAATTAATGGCAAAATACTATAACTCCAGAATGGTAAGTGATTGGGATTTCATTCTTGCAGCATTTAGAGGTTAAGTAGACATTATCAGACATAAATCATGCAAATGTGTGTGTGTGTGCATGTGTGTGTGCATGTGTATATGTGTGTGCATGTGTGTGTGCATGCATGTGTGTGTGTGTGTGTGTGTGTGTGTGTCTGTGAGAGAGAATATGTATGTGTTTGCGTGTGAGATCAACTGAAAGCTTGCAGTTCGTGGCCAGAACTTTATTTGCTGTTACAGTAGTGGACTTTTCATCGTCAGGTACATTACCATATGAATGAAAACTAAGCACACAGGTAGAAAAAATCAGCATTGATGAATGGAAGATTCGAGCCTTCAGGATAAAAGAAAAACAGTTTGAAATTTTCCTCTAGATGCTACCAAAAAGATGGGTTTCTTTTGCGTCATGTATGGAAGACTGGGCCGTGACTTAAAAGCTTGAAGTATGGCCCTGTGTAACCCGTCAGAACCAACTCAAATTGAGGTGCGTTCACCCAAAACCAACATGCTATTAAGGTGTATTATCATAATTTACCCAAATAGCTATGTCTGCTCTAAATTAAGTGATATATCGGAGCAAGACAACAACAGGCATGATTGTTATACGTAAAAAAAATCATATGTATTCTTCATTTCAAAGATGTCCAAATATATATAAATTAACCCGGATATCGGGGAGGAATCAAACGTACCTTTTCAAACGTTATTGTACCACAAATGAAATTCTACAGAGCTACTCTGGGCTTCAGGCAAGATAATTGTGAGTTATGTCGTTCCATGCTATGGAACGACAGCCTCCCCGTTGGGAGAAGATGCCATTCCAAGTGGACCGGCATGTGCGAGCCTTGGACGGCTGAGCCGAGCTGTCCTATGGCTTAGGAGATCACTAGTTCTCTGTCTGGGAACTTAGTGTCTCAAAAAACTGGGGCCCCCCGGAGGCCGTTTTGGCAACGCCAGGCTGTGTCGCAAGACGTCACGTAACACGATGTCGCATTATGATAGAATTACACTAAAAAAAACAAATATTGTAAAATTTCGTCGTTATAAGTTTATTTTCCCACAATTTCCCAGACTCTTCTTGCCCTCCCCTCAATACAAGGTTTAATATTGTATGCAAATTCTAATTTGTTATTGCAAACCCGTGTTTGGTTTCCCCAGCCCCACCGACACCCCCGCAAATCTTTACACTAGCTTAAGAGCAAGCATCTTTCGTTCGTGGTTTGGACACTAAAAAGGCCATTTGGGTAAATTATGTTCATGAACACCTGTTACACAGGTGAGTGTGATTAATCTGAATGTAATAATTGACTTATTGAGAAACTATCAAGACTGGTCAGGACATCTATCAGTCAATTTGATCGTAAGCAAACTCCGGAGGCCCAGTAGTTGACGTGAGGCTGCAAAAAGACATTTAAGCAAAAACAAAGAAACAGTTCAAAGAAAAAGTATTCTTTATTCAATACTTTAGACATAAACCAGAAAAGAAGGTTATAAAAACACATCTACATGTACTGTATCTCATTCTGTCATAAATGCTACTGTCAGAAATCTGACAAAGGAACAACGTCCAAAGTGTACATTGAAACAAACTCTCTCGTGCTTATATGCATTCACACTTCAGATATAAAAACAAACCTTATTTCAGTTAACATCAAATATTTTGTTATTTGAAACGCTTCTCCACCTCAACATCCAAAAGTTTACTGAATACACACAAGTTGATTACAGATGCATGCAAAGTATGGCCTCCTTGCGAGGTTTCTAACAAAAACAGCAGAACGAATAACTCTACTTACAATAAGATACAAAATATATTTATTTATTTAACGCATCATTCTCTCACTGACTTATTGTAACCTTTAGATATGGCAGATATGCACATGATTTACTTATGAACGTTTTCCGTCATGCCGCTAATACAGACTGACTTGTCACTCTACACTATGATTCATGCCAATTTAAGATAGACTACTTCCACAGGATGTATATTTCACTTGTGGTCTAGACACAAAATAGACCATTTGGGTAAATTATGTTGATGAGCTTCAGTAACACATTATTCTGGTAAATTATGAAGATTTTACAGTACTTCTTTACAGAATTTTTACAGAAAAGTACTCATATTCAAGTTTCCATAAGAAATAATGAGATATATCTATACCGTATGGAGCTCATGGGAATTCACTTTACAGTTGTAAGAAGTTGTAGAAATACGGTACTTGTATACTGTAAAATGGAATCCGATGAGTTTCTGCACTGGTCCCCGCAGCAGGAGGAAGATGTTGGCTGTGATTCTTCGAACTTCTGCACCGGTCCCCCCAGCAGGAGGAAGATGCCGGCTCTGGCCGTGGGTTCACCCAGACAAGCTCGGCGACCAGCACTGCAGAAACTGGGGAAAGGAACTATAATTCACCTTACCATAGTTTTATGTACTTGTCAACGTACTTGTCAACAAGAGCTAGGGGAATTTCCCTGGTACAGTAAACCTGTAAATAACTGTACATAGCTCTTCAGTGAGCTAAACTGGTTGACTTTAAGATCACTTTCCCAATCTGTACCAAGGTTCGCAAACATTAGGAGTCAAAAGCATGTTGGCAGAACGTAATGCGCACACGGTAGTTGGCCTGCTATTTCATCTTATTACCTTCGTCAAGAAGGTTATATTTTAATGCGTGTCTGTGCGTCTGTTAGTGTACACGATAAGTCGAGAACGCCTGGATGGATTGCTGTCGTTTGGTGTGTTGGTGTGTATGTGGGAAATCTCAAGATGATTAGATTTTGGGCGAACTAGTTTGCATAATTAACGAGAAAAGTTTTAAAATGTGTTATATTGTATGATCAGTCTGTTTACTAGCTGGGATGTGTTAGCGGTGTTGTTTGGAGGGGTCAAGGATAAGTTCTAGGAGTGCTTAGTTGTTAGGCCGGAAACATAGTTGCTGGGATAAATTGGCTTGTCACTCAGCTGTAGGCAGTGGTATGAGGAAGCTAGCAGAACATAGTGGTTTGGAAGTTCGTGGAAACAGACTGAAATTGGATCTACACTGACTTGCATCAGGAAGAGCAATCAGTAGTCGTATGGGGATAGGAGGGTGTTCAGGGTGGGTGAGTTAACCATCTTATATCTGGGAAGGAAGAGGGGATTTATCAGCATACATGGACATCATACTGTATGTTGTACATGGAGGTTGTGTGGAAGTGCACACTAAGATTATGGATATGTATTGCTGAAGAAATATTTGATGAAGGGTGGATGTAATACGGATCACAGGATGTAGTCTGATAGTTATTACCTTCGTTAAGGTTATATTTTAATGCGCGTGTCTGTGTGTATTTTAGTGAACACGATAAGTCGAGAACGCATGGATAAATTATCTTCATATTTGGTATGTGCAAAACCTCAAGATGATTAGATTTTGGGCGAACTACTTTGCATAATTAAGGAGGAAAGTTTAAAAATCTGTTGTATTGCATCATCAGTCTGTCAAATCTGCTATAGTGAAGGAGATATTCCCATAGTGGCATGGCTCACACCCATGGGGGCTTACTGGTAGAGGTGAAGCAGACCTGCAAGGTAACAGCTCACATGGTTTGCTGGTTATAACTGCAGTCTCTTTTGTTCTCTTTGGTCAGCGTTGCATCGGAATACCAGTCGTTGCATAAGATATGTTTTAGAACACAACTAAATGAACCTATATACGGGATATCATCCTTAAATACGCGGACACGACCTTAGACGCTAACATGTACGTTCTGCCTATGTGCTGGAGTCAAATAGTGTCAGGTGTCCTCGGGAAGAAATCTTTCTACTTTCTTTCAAGGTTGCTGGGACCAAATATTCCTGGCAGGTTGTAAGGGGAACAAAAAGCAACCACTAATCCTAGCATAAAATACTAGAGATTTTGTTACCATTTCTATCAAGCAATCTCAAAAGTGTAATTATGACATATAAAGAACTGGTTCAAACCAAGGACATTTTAGAAATAAACTTGTCATAATTGAAATGGGAGAATCTTTTGAAACTACATTTAGATTCATGGAAGAGAGAACTCAAAGAAAACCGTATCTACTGCGACCCAGCTTACATTTTGGCAATGAAAACTAGCTACATGTACATCATATACCCTGACATCCAGCCCTGGTAAGCTTTAGTACACTCCAACCATTGCTACCTTCTCAAAATGTCTGGATTAAAGGTAGGGATAGTTGGAACAGACAAAAGCTTAACAAGGCTGGACTTCAGGCTAGTACCTACGACAAGGAGGAAACAGCAAAGACATCTCCACTTTTTTTTACAGCTTCATGTTTTATTTATTTACAACTTTAGGAAAACTTTACAACATGTGATGGGGGATTCGGGGAGAGTTGGAAACACAAATTGCAGTTTTCGTCATCATTTCCTTTGCTCGCTGCTTTCTTTTCTGATTTGCAAAAAGTGGACTATATCTTTTTTTCCACCTCATTTTTCTTTTCTTAGGAAGCACAGAGTTGGTCAGCATTAGCGTATAAAAATGTGTCATTATCGCATTCTATGTTGCCCACAAGGCTTTTGAATAGCTGACCGTATGATTGCAAGCATGTCTTCTACTCCATGACCCTACAGAGATGCTCGTTGGGCGGACATTGACAGCAGAGATTTTGAGACGACATCGCATCACATTCAACTGCTTTTATTTCATTTCCTCAGAACTGCCTTCTGAGAACGCATTGCAGACACCAGAACTTGCGTTCTTCGAATACAAATATGTTGGTGCTGCTCTTCTTATTCTTCTGCAATAATAAATTATTCTTTATTCTCTGCAGAAAGGAAAAATTGTCAATTTGATTGTAAGAGCATGTACATATACAAAGCTGGTCAGAGCACATGTCTGGCATATTCATTTTTTGTTGTTGCTTCTCCTTTCCAACTACAATGCTGCATATGGTTAGACAGGCCATATTTCCAGCTAACAGAATTCATTTGGACTTGGAAGAAACAGTTCAGTAGCGCTAGAAATCTACTGGTTTTAGCTGGAACTATGGCCTCTTGCTACATTATTATCTTTTTTCTTCATTTCTATTCGTCGTACACTGCATTTTTTTTCTTTCTTTCCCCTTCAGACGTATAATAAATTACGGATGCTTCTTTTCGTTTTGTAGTCAGAGCCGACCATGATAACGCAGCCTTATTTTAATCCACTCAGCCTCGTATACCGGGGTTTCAATAATCTGATTTATGTATATGCATCAGTTGAGGCTGTGTAAGGGGGTTTCAGCTATCCGTCTCTTCCTCCTCTGCTTCTCTTAACCATGTGAAGAAGGCGGTCACGGATTTCAGCGCGACTCCCTTCCCCTCCTGCTCTGCTGGGTCCGTGTTTGACTCCCACGCGTAGAACGCATCTTCCGATATTACGTCCTCGTCGTAGAGTGTGTCGAAGAACATCCTAAGCAGATCTGTACGAAAAACAAGGAAGAATTCTACTTTGAGAAGACAAGTTACGAAGATAAAAATGCACAGAAGTTTCCTTATTGATTCATAAATTCTTTCTTAAACCCCAAGCAGGTAAACTCAGACAGACAGATCTGATCTCATGCTGCAAAAACAGCTATCAGAAAGAGGTGTCAGAAGCTGTGGTGTCATCATTGCATCAAAACCTGGTAAAAGAAAAACCTCCTTCCTTCTCAGCTGAAATTTGGGCAGGCTAAGATAATTGCATCTTCCCTAATATGCCCATAGCTTGTAGCATGCAACGGTCCTGGTGAAACGATCAACAAGGATGACTCTAAATGATTGCAAAGACTCACTCGGTGGCTGGTCCAGTTGCACCATGAGTGCCTGTAGTGCGAAGAGCGCCTGCAGCTCTCTGGTGCTCTCGTTGTCCAGGTACTTCTGCAACAGAACCACTCTCTTCTGGATACCCTGGGTATCACACCTCTGGCCTGTACCCTCACCTGGAAAATACAAAGAGAAAAGTTATTACACACAGTATCATGTGAATAGGAAGGCTTTCAACACAGTACACTTCAATTTGGAACATTTTCAAAGAAACATCTTAGTGACCAGTTTAAGATTTCTCACCTATGATTGCACTTCTACACACGGCTGTCATCAAGGCACGGATAAATGTTCGTTCCTTCGTCGTGGCTTCATCTACACTGGCCTGTGGGAGGAAAGCAAGAGTGTTACTTGGGACCTTTGCTAATTGCTATGGACAGTCAGGATTGGTCTACTGTGGTCTTTGGCACAATCTGACTACATACAGGAATGAGGCAGACTCAGATAGACAGATCTGATCTCATGCTGCAAACACAGCAATCAGAAAGAGGTGTCAGAAACTGTGGTGTCATCACTGCAGCCCTCACCTCTGAACTAACACTTAGTACAATGTACAATGATATTTAAATTTGAGAGTTTTCAAAACTAATCAAACCCACAAGGATTCAAAGAAAGAGAATCTAGACCAGCTTAACAAAGTCATGTACCTCGATCCAGTCAAAAATCTTCTCGTTGTCGGCCCTGTCCTTCATGAGTAATCTCTCCAGCTCGTCCTGTATCCTGTCCATCGGCAGAGGCTCCGGTTTCCTAGGTAACGCTCGGCTCTCCTCTAATGTAAAGCCTAGATTCTGTGGGCGCAAGAATCAAGTTTAGAAGACAAGATTCAAAATAACCAACTAAAATTGCATGAGCCAAGAGACTCTACAAAACTAGGTACTTTACATTTTGTATACATAGCTAATATCCCCTATCAAATATCTTGAACTTGAAGTATGCATGTCATGACAAATATATATGGATGTTTATAAGAAAAGCATGCTCTTTGTATTGATGACCACAATTCAACCACAAAAGTGTCAACATTTTGAAACGAACCTTCTTCTGTACAAAGTCATGGACGTCTTCGTTTTTGGACAAGAAGTTCTTCCAGTCCAGCCCAGAAGACTTCCAGAGTTCCCCAACTTTCTTGGGACCCTGAAAAATAGGTGCATAAAGGAATGAGCCAATGCTTTTTCATCACCATGACCACAAAGTAGAAATCATTTTTCGTTGTCATCTTTTCACCCTACATGGTCGTTTAAAGCTAGACACCGGCCTGTTCTAAACAGATCACTTTACACAGCCTGAGGGAGTAAGTTACAGAAATTCCACAACATGAGCCAGCTAATATCTGTAACATCAAGAACCACAACATAGAATAGAAATGAGAGAACCAAGTCTGTGCACTTACTATGTTCTTGGCAGCTTGGTGCAGAATCTCGGAGACGAGCAGGCCGGCCTTGTCGCAGGCCACCAGCGGCGTACACGCCTCCTTCAGGAATGTGAGCGGAAGGCTTCCGTCCTGGACCATGGGGCCGATCAGCTCCCCAAGGTACGTCCATATATGGGGGATGTCTATAGCCATGTCATCTGCAAATTCTAGGATGCCTCCCAACCTGGAAATGGAACAAGTACGTAAATCTTCAGTTCCAAAAGCCACTCTTTCACTGGTCGATCTGCCATGCCATCATTAGTTGAACTACTAATTGTGATGGTCAGGATCGGTCTATTGTGGTCACAGTCTGACTACATACAGGAATGAGGCAGACTCAGATAGACAGATCTGATCTCATGCTGCAAACACAGCAATCAGAAAGAGGTGTCAGAAGCTGTGGTGTCATCACTGCAGCCCTAACTCCTGTACTAACACTTAGTATAATGTACATGTACTAACACTTAGTATAGTAGTCCACTGTTTTCTGCTACTGCAGTAGTGGAAACATCCTGCAGCCACAATCAGTATAATGTACTTAGTATAATGTACATGTATGTCCTGTACTAACACTGGCCACACAAGCAAACAAACAGAAACACCAAAAACAAACATTCAAACACATAGCTAAAAATCAGAAGACAACACCCACCCCTTGAGATACTGGTCCACAGGTACGACCTCCTGTTTGACCAGGTCGTGTAGCAGGTGTCCAGTAGCCTCCCTGGCCTGGGGACTTCTCTCCAGGGTCTGGTTCAGGAAATGTTCCACTAACACATTCAGCAGGGACACAGGGCTCAGTTCCTTCACACATCTTATAGCCTCCTGCACAATGAAACAAGAATGGAAAAAATGTCGTTTAAAATTTAACTTGAGAAAATCCTCAGAAAAGTGCAACAATGCAACACACCAGAGAAGAAAAATGATATGAAAGTTGTCTCAAGAGGTGTCCTAAGAATATATCTGTCAGCATCCCCTATTAGGGTGAAATCAGACTGTATTCTCATCATTGACAACAGGGACCTTTCACCAACAATCATACAAAACAATGGAAAACACACATCTGTCATCGACCGTGTTAGACCACATATTAAAAATGGCTCATGTTTGACTATCTAAATTCGTACCTCCTTGTGTCCATAAAATATTCTCAACTACCATTCCAAAACAACTCAAAATTTACCTGAACGCATCTTTTAAATGCTTTCTTTAACAGTCTTCATGTTTCGATTCAGTGCAACAAAGACTGACATGTAGTAAGAACAGCCGAGGTAAGACTTCATCACCCACCTTGAGATCCCGGATGCCCAGGTACTCGTCCAGAATGGCCTGAGACTTCTTCTCCATACCAGCTCTGTCCAGCTCAGGTGCAGCTGCCGCGGGGGGAGGGGCTGGGGACGGGGTGGGGGATGGCCGAGACTTCTCTGTAACGCAAAGCAAGGAACGATTAACATAAAACAACAAACTCCTTTTGTTTATTACATCTCTAGATTGTAGTAGTTGTAGTAGATTCTACCATTGGCTGTATTATGCAAAATTCTATAGATGCTAGAACAACCATTGTCTTTTTGTTCATATTATAGGCACTTAAGATGAAAATGGTTGAATTTATTTTTCGCAGATGGATAGGCCATGTACCTAAACTTACAAAAATTCTACTTGGTTTATTTGTACGACTCTAAAATAATACTTTAAAAACATTTCTAAATTTGGTACATCTGTTGGAGTAAATGTAGGGTCAACACAGAATGTAAAACAAGAGAAGAAAAATGATATTAATTTGAAGTTGTCTCAAGAGGTGTCCTAAGAATATATCTGTCAGCATGCCCTATTAGGGTGAAATCAGACAGAATTCTCATCATTGACAACAGGGACCTTTCACCAACTATCTTTCATATCTGTGCTTGATGTTAAAATGGGCCATGTTTGAGTAGAGTTCCCACCTCCTTGTCTCCTTTCCTTTTCTGGTTCTTCCCTCACTCTCTCCGGTCTCTCTGGCCGCTCACCCGACTGAGATCTTCTACCCCCGACGCTCTCGATTCTCTTGAGGGAGTCGACGACGGAGTCCCGTGCGAACCTCTGCTCGTCGCGCGCCTGGTCTCTGCTGTTCCTGCGACCAATGGCTGGGGCTTGCTGCTGCTGCTGCCCACGTCCTGTCTTACTGTTGTCTCTGGAGCCCGAGCCTCCTCTGTAACCATGGATACCATGCATTTTTAATGAGAAACTAAATTTGAGGAAAGTTTTAACCTTCCTGAGAGAAAATTCTGCAGTATAAGACAAATTCTCCAACTTATTTCATATGTATTTTTCCTTTACAGAACAGGGAAGGATTTGAGAGAAAAATCTTTCTTAAACAGGCTATAACATTTGTTGGAGTAAACCAGGGTCAACACAGAATGCAAAACAAGAAAAGAAAAATGATCTTTAAGTTGTCTCAAGAGGTGTCCTAAGAATATATCTGTCAGCATCCCCTATTAGGGTGAAATCAGATTGTATTCTCATCATTGACAACGGGGAACTTTCTGGGACAAAATTTTACAATTTGAGATGAATTCTGCAACGTCTTTCATACGTACTTTCCCATTAAAGATCAGAGAAGGATTTCAAAACAAACAAACTTTCAGCATAAGCAGATTAGCAGGTTGCACAGAAAGTACACAAAAATGCCTCAGCCTTGACCTGTCATCAAAAAGTACATTGTTCTGAAATTTTGCATCATCACATTTTGTAGACAGGGACAATGAGAGGCTTTTCAAGATAGACACAAGCTTTCACTTTTCTTGCTCATAATCTTGTGCCTCCTTATATCACACTATGTAGCTCTTCAATAATAAATCTACCGTCATTCAAGGTTTGAGAGAGACGGAAACGAGTTAGGAAGGAAACCCACCTGCTGGTATTTCTCCTGGATGCATCATAGCTCATATCACCACTCAGTGCAGAGTATCTACAGACAACAGGAGGAGGGAACACCATCACACAACACGCCCTTCTTACAAAGACTACCAGTCAAAACCTTGAGAAAAAATACAGTTACGGTAGCCTAAAATAGCCATGTTTCACCAGTACCTCAATAACTACCAACGTGCTGAAAGTCTAACAGATCCATCAAAAGGATCTAGAGTTACAGCTGCGATCAAACAGTTTTGATTTTGATAACAAACATCCCTACCTGTTGGAGGGTGTAGATCTCCCAGAATCCTCCTGCTGCTGTTGCTGCTGCTGCTGTGCGGACTTGGCGCCCGTTCCGCCGCTGCTGCCCTTCATCCAGCCGCCAAACGCGCCGGGCCGACCGCCGGGACCCAGCTGGATATTGCCATCGTCAAACTGTGTCTAAAAGACATGAAAAGCGTTCAGCATTTAAACTCATCGAGTTAGTACCAAAAGGAAGTCTTGGTCTAAAGGTCCCAGAAAGTGCCAGAGGTTCAATTTTTTCCTTGATAAACAACAGAAGATGTCAAAGGTTTCCTTGATGAAAGACAAGAAAGTGTTCAGCATGAAAACTGATCTGCTTTGGTTCATGTCATTAGAAAAACAAACAACATAGACACGAGTGCAAACACTTTGTAAGCTTTCTAGTAAGTAAAAAAATCATGACGTATTCCTTGATCTTTTACATCTTGATGTCTGGACTCACCTTGGAGAACTTGAGCCTGTTGGGGTCGATGGAGACGCGTGCGCTCTTGCCGACCGGGACGGTGTTCCAACCATCCCCGTCCTGGGTACTAGCAGCCTGAGGGGCGTTCCTACCTCCTCCCCCACCTCCTCCTCCTGAAACATGGTACAGTCCAATTTAGTTTCAGTGATCATTTGAATGTATTATAAAGAGTTGACACTCAAAGCAAAAGTTAAAAATTTCAATGCTAATGCTAAATTTTACAAGCCGAACACTTTTGATTTCCTTGGTATGTTTTACTTTGATTGTACATTAATCAACATTTCTTCTCTTTCTATTTCTATATCTTGAGTGACCCAACTAAAGCAGGGAGTAGAGTGCCCTGACCAAACTAAAGCAGGGAGTAGAGTGCCCTGACCTAACTTCAACTAAAGGCTATAATAGTATAAAAAGAAGTGCGGTGCCACTCTTTGTCATTCTGATGAAGACTTTGGAATAAAAGGTCGAAACCGGTAAATCATTGTGTCTCAGCCGTCATCCTTCTGATGCCCAATCGACTATTTCTATATCTTGACTATAGAGGACTAGAAAATAATTCAGACTTACTTCTGTCCTGCCCTCGTCTGTCCACTTTGACCTGCGCCAGTTTCAGGTTCTGCTGCTGGATTTCCAGCTCAGCCTCCTTGTGGATTTGGTCGATGGTCTTGGGGTTGTTGTCGTCCCTCCTTGGCACCCAGTTGTTCTACAGTAGCAACAAAAAACAAGTTCATTTCTACCCTCTATTAATCCTGAAAACGGACTTGAAAAAATGTCAGCAAGCCCTGACAATTTCCCAACGTTTAGAAGAAGGCTGAGAAACATGAGGTAGATCAGAGATAAACGCTGTCTTACGTCAGTGATTATCAGAAACACGGACCAAAGCGTTACTCATCATCTCTTTCAGACGTCCTGTCACCTTCGACCTATGACTGGAGTGTCACATGATCAAAGCAGGTGGGTCAGTTATCATGAGGAAGGACATACAAACAGGTCAAATTTTGTCTGATTGTAAAATTAAACTACAATCATACATCCCTCTAACAGTCAAAACTGCCCAAGAAGGCCAATCAAGAGACTGATAAAATCTGGTCATTGTGGACAAGTGGTCACTAAAGTTTATGTCAGGGGGAAATTTTTAGAAGGACCACCAAAAAGTGGTCACATTGGCCAGGTGGTCCTTATGTAGAGGTGGCCACTTGTACAGGTTTTACAATATTTTTCTTGATGTACAAAGCCAGAAGAAACACGAGACTTACCATCCTGAGCTCCAGGATGTCTTGAATCATGAACCTGACTCTTGAAGACGTCTTCTTCTGCTTGATGATCTTGTCCATCTGTTGGAAGTACTGGTCCATACGGGGCTGTAGAACACAGGGGACGCCAGGCTGGTCAGCTATCAGGTCTCACCAACAATCAACATCATACACCACTCTCAAACCTATAGTGTATCTAAGACCTAGCTACCAATACTTTGTCAGAGCTGCACATTGTGCAAACTAGGAAAAAGCTAGTCTCCACCAGACTAACTTCGCCAGGACTGACTCTACTGGCTAATTATTCCTTTTTCTGCCGAATTCTACGATTCATACGCCCGTAAGAGGGCCTGGTGGAGGCTAGGAAAAAGCTGGGTAGCCCAATGGCTGTCCAGTACCTTGAAAAATAAATATCATCTTCGATTTGATGTCTTTCTAGACAACTTTGAAAATGTTCTTGAAAAACTCTGAAATTTGAGACAGTTTGAGGAGTTGTCAAAGCGTCACTCATCATTTCCTTTCTTTGCAGCCTAGGACAAAACTGGGTTGCCAAAGGCAGTCCGGTGCCTGAAAATAGGTTATATAAATTCCATCTTGAATTGATGTCTTGTTTAATTCCACTTTAGGAGTTATAGTTATTCATAATTTTCAAAATGGGGACAAAAAAGTGAGAAATTTGAAATAAACTTGTGCAATAGACAGATCAGAGAAGAAAACGCTTTTTAACGTCAGAAGTTGTCAGAAACACGGACCAAAGCGTTACTCATCATTTTCTTGTCTTTGCTCAAATCCTTCTCTGAAAACTTGTGTTAAAAAATTTAAAGGCGCCTAAATACTAAAAGTACTGTGATATGCCGTCAATTGCGTCAAATAGGGCTAGACCAATTTATTTACTTGGTTCTCAAACACTTACAAGTGAAAATTTAGCAGAGGGCTAGGAGAAAAACCTGCATCACTACTGTTTTTGTCAATCTACTAAGTCAGCATTATTCTCTTATTACCTCTGAGAAAAAGCTTATATTATTGTGACCTTTCTACAAAAATTATTGTGCCAACAAATTTAGCCAACAATTAACCTTTCTAAAGGGTGTACCAAAATGTCCCAATAAATCTATTTTCAAACACAAAGGTGTGGTGCAGCACAGACATATAAAACTAGTCAACCATCTCAAATCAGATGAAAAACGAGAAAGTTTGTAGGATTCTGAGTTACTAACACTGATCACTTTAAATTAAAAAAAAACAAACACATGGAAACTTCAAATCCATGACAATGTTTTAAAATCAAACTCATATATTCCATGACACAAGTACAAAATACCAAAAGAAAAAAAAAGAGGAAAATGTGCTCTTTCAAAAGACTGGTGAAACTTTACCCAGTAAAAAGGTTTTGCTGGTAATTTTGAGAAAATCCAAATCTAAAGTGAGGAGTGTTAACATAAGCACCAGAAACACACACATACACACTTTCATCCATGCCTCATACATCCATACTACCACAAGAGAAACAAAATTTGTTGTAAAAAAAAAACCTCAACAAAACAACGAACATATGATTTCTTACTTTTACAGCCAGAAAAAAAGCATAGTTTTCATCTGAGACAACAGAAGGTTCTGATCCGTGACAGTACTTTACCTGGCGTCTGGGGTAGTCTTTTTGCCGAGCATCAAACTAAGAGGAACAGAGATAATAGGATATTCACAAACATACAGAGGCAGGCACTCATTCATGGAAATCAAAATTTCAGCAAAATTTGGGACACTTGGGGAGTGTGAGGCTCAAACAAACCCCCCTCCCCACCTACCTGCTTGGCGTGGGTTCCATGTATGCCACGTACTTTCAAATGGTTTCATTTAAAGGGAAATTCAATTTCCAATACCCAGTAGTTTCACTGACTGTGAGTCACTAAAATTTATCAGGACTGGTACAGTTAAGGACACCAATTTGCTTTGTCAATGCAAAAATTTAGCGACTCCAAATGAAAGCATTTATAGAACATAACGTTTCTTGAAAGAATTTTGGAACAAGTCATTTATTCTTCTGAATTTGCACCGCAACTTACTTCCAATGAATGTCATATAAGATTTGATGCCCTGTTTTAGTTCACTATAGCAGTTACACTTCAATTTTTGTTGTTGAAAATTGTGAGACTTGAGACAAGCTTGTGCGAGACACAGATCAGAGGAAACACTTTTTTACGTCAGAGGTTGTCAGAAACACGGAGAAAAAAGCGTTACTCATCATTTCCTTGTCATGCTCATAGTCTCATCTGAAAACTGGTGTGCAAGAATTTCGGAACAAGTCATTTATTCTTCTGAATTTGGCAAGGGTATGTTTTCTCTCAAGATCATCATTTAATGTGGGCAAAGTGTGTTGGTATAAATATAAGATCAATAATACCTTGCATATCTATACAGATTGTAAATTGATCATCGTTTGTGTGATAAGAATTTGACCGTTTTGTTTGTACCATTAGAAAAATTCTGTTCAATCAGAAACAAATTATGCATTTCTGTCACCGCAACTTACTTCCAATGATACTGCTGTTCAAAATGTTAAAAAAGGAAAAAGAAAATAAGACTCAAGTTTCCCAGATTTAAAAAAAAATAGTCCAAGTCGTCAATAACAAAGTGGCATGGAGTGCTAATATATTATGTGTATGGCATTGTGTGAAAAATCATTAGCTTCTTCATCATGCAGGTTCGGCAGAAAATGCGTGAATGAACCAACTCACATTCATCCTGAAAAAAACACATCACCAACCCAAACATAGACCGCACCAATTCATTTTACTGGTTCTCCAATCCCACAAATACTGCTTGACTGGAAAATTTGCATGGAAACAGGGAGGGGAAAGTCTGTACTTTTGTACAAGCCGCTTCAGGACGTAATTATAGTCAGGTACTACTTTTTCTCCAACTTTTTCTTATCGACCTCTTGCTCAATTTCTCCAGAAAAACATATGAGAACCAAGAAAATGATTTGGCGTGGCCTTAACACAGACTTCACCCGTTATCTAAGATGGTCACCTTTGCTTTCTCGAAATCCAGATCCTTCCCTATCGTGGTAAGCAGTCTGCACAGACACTCAAGAGATTCCTCGTCGTTGGACTTGAGAAGTTTGACCACACAGTCGTGCATGATGTTCTCTGTCAACATCTTCAGTTTGAAGAGTTCGCCGATGAAGCGGATGTTCCCCAGCGATCGTCTCCTGGCTTTTGTCATCTCCTGTTCAAGCTCCACTTCCATCATCTTCTTCTCATCCTCCTAAAGACAAAGCATGCCAAAATTGGGTCTTAAATATCTAAGACTTTCTTTGGTTGCGGCACATGTCTTTTTAGCCACGGAAAAGTTAATTCCATGGCTTTACCAACTGTTTTCTTTTTCATATGATGCTACTTCTTTATGAGGCCCATTTTACTTTCTAACCCACTTTTAATCTTTTCTTTTCTTAGATGAAATCACAAAAATCTTGATTGTTTGCAAAAAGCTGCATCAGTGACTTGCTGTATCACTTATAAGCAAAGTGTAGGGGAATCCAAGTCTCATCATTCACAGAGCTGTTACACAAGGTGTTAATTAATACACCGTAATAAGGAGGTCGGATGCTTACGTTCTTGGCTAGCTCTATCTTCTTCATCCTCTCGTCTTTCATCACCTCATCGTCTTTGTCCTTCTCGAACTCTCGTTGGCAACGGTTCAGCAGCAGCTTGCGGAAGTTGACGGTCTGTTTGGGGTTGTCCTTCATGGGTACTTTCAGCTGTGGAAGTAAAAAGTCGACATTAAAAATTGCTTGAATGTCATACAATATTTGATGCCCTGTTTTAGTTCACTATAGCAGTTACACTTCAATTTTTGTTCTTGAAAATTGTGAAACTTGAGACAAGCTTGTGCAAGACACGGATCAGAGGAAACACTTTTTAACGTCAGAAGTTGTCAGAAACACGGAGAAAAAAAGCGTTACTCATCATTTCCTTGTCATGCTCATAGTCTCACCTGAAAACTGGTGCGCAAGATTAAATGGTGCCCAAATACTGTCATACTGAAAAGTCATTCATTTTCATGGGGGCTTGATTTCGAGGTTTTCTACCTACCTACCTTTTAAATTCATTGTCGAATCAATTCCGTAGTGCAAAAGTTAAACATAGGGAGCGCCTATTTTCAGAACCATGAAATTGCCGTGAAAATAAAACCGCTGCTATCATTTCAAGCGCACTGTTACACAGGGCTACAACAATTTCCAAACACACTCTCCCAAATTCTAGAAGTACAGCCAACTCACATGAATGAGGCACCGGCACATGTTGGCATATGCGACACTGAAGTTGGGCTCTGTGATGGCCTTCTCAAACACCAGGTCGATGACCCCCTTCAGCCTCTCCTCCGTCACGATGTCCAGGTCCAGGACCTGCTGACACAGAGTCTGGAACTTCTGCGGAGTCAGCTTGTTCAGGATGCCCTGCACCTTTTTGAAGATTTCCTGGTAGAGAGGGAAAGCAAATTTTCATAGTTGAACACTAAGCTTCCCAACATACAATATTTCTATTGTATATGTATGTTTTGGTAGTTAAGGTAGTTTTATATTGGTTCAATGGTCTTTCTCCTATCTAAATGTCATTCTAGTTCAACTGTCATTGCTTTATTTTGGTTGCATACATTTTGTAACCTCTGTGAAATAAATGTTGCTTTGGACAATTTTGCTATGATATGGGAGATTTTTTTTTACTCAAAACTGGAATGTTTTCACGGCTGTTCTAATATTTGATGGTGGTTCTCAAAACTAAAACAATTTTGTATCCACATAAACTTTCCTTCTTGCTTTTTTGAAAATTGACTTGTGCTTCCTATCCTTTCCCCCTTATCAGTCCAATTGTTTACTAGTAAAACTTCAAGCACAGGTATCTTACATTTAGTCCCCTTTGTAATAGAATGATAACTGCATTCAGCTATTGTGGGCAAGATCGTACAAATAAAGATCATCCTATCCTTGGATCATTTTAGAATTTCTTTTGCAATTTTCATTTGAAGTATTCTCTAAAAATTGATGGCGTTTCTTACATCAGTTTCCTTTTCCTCTGGACTTTTCTCAGCACTTTTCTCAGAAGTGCTAGGGCCCTTATTTTTGGATGTGCTTGGTTTCCAGGCGTTCTCGGACTTGTTGAGCTCGACGTCGTCCAGTCTGTTGGTGAGACTGGGGATGATCTTCCTGGGTTCTCTCCTGTTCCCACCTCGGCTCTGCTGTCGGCCCATGTTCGGGCCCTGGGTAAACAAGGCACAAAATGTTAACGTTTCTTCATAATGGTGAGCATAGACAAGTCTATGCAATTATGTTAAGAAGACACAGTAGTATCTGAAAATAAAAGCTTAAAATTTGTAGGGCCTAAGTCTATGCAATATATATTTTGTTACATGTTCTGTGATAGCAATAGCTGCCTGTGTCCCACGTGTATTGTATTTGACAAAAGTTAACATTTGTGTTGGTAATGGACATTATGAACAAGTTTCAACTTTATATACATTGATGAAGCTTAGACATCTTAACTTTATATAATTCCCAATTTCTCCCACTTTTGGTTAAACAAAGTAAAAAGTCGACATTAAAAATTGCTTGAATGTCATACAAGATTTGATGCCCTGTTTTAGTTCACTATAGCAGTTACACTTCAATTTTTGTTGTTGAAAATTGTGAAACTTGAGACAAGCTTGTGCGAGACACAGATCAGAGGAAACACTTTTTAACGTCAGAAGTTGTCAGAAACACAGAGAAAAAAGCGTTACTCATCATTTCTTTGTCATGCTCATAGTCTCACCTGAAAACTGGTGTACAAGATTAAAGGGTGCCCAAATACAAAGTTTAGACTTCTTTATAACACACAAAATGTTTGTTCATTTTTCTTCATAATGGTGAGCATAGACGAGGATATGCAATAATGTTATGAAGACACGGTAGTATCTGAAATAAAAAGTTTAAAGTTTGTAGGGCCGAAGTCTATGCAATACATGTCTTGTTACAAAAGTTGTTTTCAAAAGTTGTTAAAGAGCGTCCGAGATTATAAATATAGGCTCTCCTCATTGGTTGAGAGGGAAACAGTGCGGTTGATTCAAACTGGAAGGTACAGCCAGCCGTGTAGCTCCCGTGTTATCGGCAATATCTCATTACTGGCCGATTGCTTTCGGCCACTTTTTGGTATAACGATGTCTGAAGTATTCCTCATCAAGTTTTGATCAATGTCATAACCTAAATTACACACCCTGGCGCATAATAGCTGATTTACGTACATTACAACACTGGTACCGGTAAAAGTTTAAAGATAATTGCTTCCAGGCGCCCGGGACGATCGCTAGCCCGGCTGACGCACCCCGCGGTGTTTGTAAACATTCTGGCAAAGCGAGGAGCCGGGCCGGGGCTCTCGCCTGTATCATGTTTCGTTCCCCCGTCAGCTTGTGCAGGCTTGATTTTTTGTGTTCCAGCCTCTAGTTCCAGCCACTGGTACCGTGAACGGGGAAGACAAAATACAACGATAGCGGAGACAAGTGCGAACGTTTTCTTTTTTTAATTCATTGCGTCAAAATAACAAGTAACATAGTGTCAGTACTAAAAGAAGCATTGAATTTATTTAGACATATGTCTATACTTTCAACGGGGTGAGCATGGATGATAGAACAAAGTTATTTACACAAACCTCATATCCAGTCGCCGTTGTTTACAACATGGTCATGATCCTGTCACTTTTGCGAGACGGGTGGTTGCGCTGAATGGTCATTTTTACACTCGACAAACGTCAGTGACGTCCAGTTTGTCCAAGGGAATACCAGTACAATGACAATAAGAAACACTTGAAGAACGGCTCTAGAACGAACCTACTCTCTACTCTACACTAAACTGTCTAACAAAAGGTCTAGTCAAGTAGTTCCAAATTCGCTGTCCGTGTCCATGCGTTCGTCCTTGAATAAATGTCTTGCTCCGTATTTTATCATCTTTATGCACCAGCCTTCAGTTCCATTCATGCCCCATATACGGATGGCCAGGTAAATTTGGATAGTGAGACCTTACCGCGTCTAACACACACTGGGGCATAACGTCACGGTCGACTATGTGGTACCCGTCGTCCAACATTCGCCTTGTTCTCCTTCTCAAGTACCGCTCGTCTTTCCATCCACCCAGATTCTTGATTTGTCTCCAGATTAGCTTGTATTTTCCTCTCCGGGTTCCAGAATTATACGGATGCGGTTGCCTCTGATGTAGTAGGCCGTGTGTCTTGCCCGCTCTTCTGAGATGATGTGCCATGATGCATGGCGCCAAGAAGCACTCTTGGCATTCAGCGTCGTTGCTAGGGAGATGTGAAGATGCGGTGTTGGAGGTTGAGGCTTGCGGGTCTGTAGTCGTTCTGTTGGCGGCTGAGGACGAAGGCTGTGGGTCTGTAGTCGTTCTGTTGGCGGCTGAGGACGAAGGCCGTGGGCCTTTAGTCGTTCTCTTGGCGGCTGAGGACGAAGGCCGTGGGCCTTTAGTCGTTCTCTTGGCGGCTGAGGACGATGGCTGTGGGCCTTTAGTCGTTCTCTTGGCGGCTGAGGACGATGGCTGTGGGCCTTTAGTCGTTCTCTTGGCGGCTGAGGACGATGGCTGCGGGTCTGTAGTCGTCCTGTTGGCGGCTGAGGACGAAGGCCGTGGGCCTTTAGTCGTTCTCTTGGCGGCTGAGGACGATGGCTGCGGGTCTGTAGTCGTCCTGTTGGCGGCTGAGGACGAAGGCTGTGGGTCTGTAGTCGTTCTCTTGGCGGCTGAGGACGAAGGCCGTGGGCCTTTAGTCGTTCTCTTGGCGGCTGAGGACGAAGGCCGTGGGCCTTTAGTCGTTCTCTTGGCGGCTGAGGACGATGGCTGCGGGTCTGTAGTCGTCCTGTTGGCGGCTGAGGACGAAGGCTGTGGGTCTGTAGTTGGAGTTGTAGTATTGGTTGTTGATGGTGGAAAAGCTGACGAAGAGGCGATGTTGTTTGATGGTGAGCTGGCCGGCTGAACAGATTCGTCATCGTCACTGCTGTTGTCGTCACTACTGTTGTCGTCACTACTGTTGTCGTCACTACTCTTGTCGTCACTGCTGTTGTACCCTTCTGACCACGCGACCTCAGGGTATGGCTGCAGCTGACCTACATTATCGTCAGGAAGTGAGACCTCTATCCATTCCCATCCGTGGAAGACAAAAAATCCCCGAGTATTCTCTATCTGATCTTCCGTCATGCGGAGACATATGTCTCGGGTTGTCCTGTCGTCTTCCCCCATTGTAGGCTGATTTTGAAGAGAATACGAAAATTGCGAGGAGAATGAAGTAGGCTGGACCGATCAGGCTGGATAGAAGAATGGGCGGGAAATGCGCGGTGACACAGGAACGTGAAGCAAATTTTAGGTGAATTTCCCATCAATTTGACAAAGAGATCTGCCAGGGGTCCTGTTTTATTAATTATTAATGTATTGGTATATAAACTGATGAAAAAATCAATTCCAGCTATACAGAGATCTCCTTACATCAGAAACATTTGCGCAGTTGATTTGGATGCGTTCCCTTATCTTCTGTTTGTTTTTGCAAGTTGTCGTGACCCATGACAGGAATGATTAGCATTGGTGAGACGGCGGAAATTATGATATTGAACATCTTTGACTTCATTTGTAATACAGATGTCGGATAAAGATTACTACCTAATGAAGGAAAAATTGAAGGGTTCGAAATATCTTTCTGTCAGAGATGTCTATCATTTCAAAAGCATTGTTTTAGAAGAACATTGTGAGCAAAACAAACAATGATTCACGGACATATGGACTGAATCACGGAAAACGCGGGAACTGTTAGGGCGTCACAGAAACGTATCTCCAAATGGCGGGAATACTGTGTCAAGCGTCCAAACGCAAAAAAAGAGAGAAACACATAGTGACATACAATGTTTCAGATAGCTTGACAGAGTGCAGACGCAAAGGGAATGTTTATCGTATTTAATTCTGATGTAAGACTAATATATAATTTGAAATCGAACTGTTGTACCACTTTTTTCAGTATTGTTCGTTTGTGTTTCGGTGACCCAAGGAAACATAACTTTACATAAAGTTCATGTCACATAAACAAAGCGGTAAGAAATTTTAGTCAATTTGCCTCAACCTATCTCAACTTCAGTTGTTAGACGTAAAAAAAGTTTTCTGACACAAACCTTGTAGAATAAAGGTAAAAAAAAAATATATAGATAGATATGGCCTGTCAAAGACGTGACCTGACCCCTTTGATTTATTACCTTCTTCTATCCCGCCATTTTCGCCTTGTGCATCGCATTTTTTTCGCTCGCCTTTATTTCGGTATTTTACGTTGTATTTTCACAAGAAAGTATGCTTCACGCAGCCCATGTGATAGCCAATAGGGCTGAGAAGCGTAAGGACTGGCCGTCTGAAACACCGGAGGCCAGGAAGGCCAGGAACAAGAAGAGGAAAGACGAGATCGCTGCGGGCAGAGTAGCTAAGCCTTACAACATGTCCATCACGGGCAAGCAGGAGGAGATCGACGCTTTCCGCCGGAAGCTGGGTGAGGTCTGCAAGAAGATGGGGGGTGGAAAGAAGCCGGTGTCACTGAGGGAGGGGATCTACCGCGCTCTTTCTTCCTGGATGGAGGCCCTGGAAAACGCGGATGCTGCAAGACTGATGGCCGACTGTGGGGAACAGGGACCAGCCGGCTCTCCCTTCAAGCAGAAAAACGGCTACTCCGCAGCCAGCCCCAACACCATGGATGAGCCCATATTTTTCACTACTCCGACCGCCATCTCCTGCCTCACGTCCAGGGTGCACGAGCACGCCATCAAGTGCCCAGAAGAATTGGCCATGAAGGATTCCCCCAGGATGATTGGTCATGCGGCCAAAGTCGTCCTGAAGTGCGCGAGGAACCACGAAGTCGCGTGGGACTCATCCCCTCACTTCAACAAAAGGTTCCTTGTGAACTACAGGTATGTTTCAAACTTTGAGATCTTACTATTTGTGTGTATGGTGTTGGAAACTTCATGACATCATGTGATGTATGGTGTTAGAAAGTTGATGACATCATGTGTTGTATGGTATTCACATCTATAGAGCAGAGTGAGACGCCTTCAAATACTATGAAATAGATATCTTTATTATGGAGTTGCAGATATTGCTGCTGCCTCGTATGTTTATTCTGACTTACAACTTTTCAGCACACTCAAAAGTTAGCAATGAACTGAAAATAGTGCATGATCCTTTCGATTATGGTAGTTGTGCTGGTTTACTGAAGAAACAAATGCCGGGTAGTCAGTAAACCTATTATCGTGTATGTGTTACTCATTATTATCCGTACGGAAATCCCTTCTTCAATAGAAATCATAATCCATCTAACGACCCATGACGGGCCGCCAGACACCTCCCGTTCTCCGACTCAAATGGAAAAAAGCGGCTGTTTTACTCTATAAGCAGAGCAAGGGTTTCGACTGGTTATTGACATGTTTTTATGCGTTTTTGTCGGGCTTTCTACTTTGTCATCTTTTGTGTTGCATAAAACTATGACAAAGTAGAAAGCCCGACAACAACGCCTAAAACATGTCAATAACCAGCCGAAACACTCGCTCTGCTTGGAGAGTAGGCTGTTTAGCCTTTATAGCTAAAGGCCCAAAGTGACGTAATTTGTTGCTGGCTTATAGTAACATTTGCACCATCCTTGGGTATGTAGTAGAGCTAACTTTTAATTGAGATTGGTTCCTTTCAGGATGGCGCACGCTTACTTTTCCTCTGGGATTCGACCTACACAGTATCAGAAGATCTGCACCGCGGGAGGAATTGGGGCCATCGAGGAAGGAAACCTGCGACATCACCGTAAGCCGCTATGTTACATGCGCATTGTACTAACCATGGCACGAATAGATAAATCAGAGTGGAATTGCCGTTTACAAGGTCCTACCTACTATACTTGCCATTACTGGTACTGTAGTTCTTCGTACACGCAGAGTGCAAAACCCATGTGTTGTTGCTTTTCCGCGTGTACCCTTAGTTGACCAAAGCACGTATACTTACCATCAAATGCGGAAATTTCCAAAGAATATATATCAACCGTAACAATAAAGAATAAAGAACGAAATTTAACGAAAGTTCAAAACCTGTTCAAAATAAATGATCATCAATTCATTATCTGTTATCAAGCGCATGTGATTTTGTTTCTTTTCCCCAGATGAACCGATGTACAGTGAGGTGGTGGCCAAGTTGGCGCAGGAGTCTTGTGCGTTGGCGCTGCAGCAGGTAGTACAAATCTGTGTACTACCATCATAGATTTGTGGGGTGTCTTTATGGCTGAACTACATGTATGTTTCGTTGTTCAAACATGTTTGAATAATAGTACTAGAGGAACGTCAAACTATGTTTCTAACGCCAGATCATTTCAACAGGAAATAGAGCTGCAATCCGAGGCCGATGGAGATGAATACCGGGGCATCTCCATACTGAGTGATGCCCGCCACTGCTGGAGGAAAAACGCCCAGTTCTCGGATGTTGTCTTCCTGGGTGACAGGTCAGTAAAACGCCAAAGCCTTAGGTCAAGAAAAGAAAAAAAAATGGTTACACTGCATGTTGCATGAATTGCTATTCAATCTATTTCAAATCATTTGCATCCTGCGTTATAACCTTTTGAAAAAAAACGTTACCAGTGTTATATCTTGACAGACGGATAGATTTGGGAGGTTGGTGCCATTCTCTAGATCAACCCAGGAATGAATACGTTTTTATACTTTTATACTTTTAGGAGTCATAAAGCACTGCGGGTGGAGACGGTTTCAAAAGCTGAAATCCGCTACGCGCAAAGCCACGAGAAGGAGGGGGTAGAACGCTTCTACCGGTGGGCGGATAACAAGGGTAGGTTCTGTGAAAATGCAGCAACAAACGATTTGCATCGATGTCTTTTCCTTGTTGTTATTTGGTGATAAAGATGCTTTCTAAAAGTCTGTTTTGTTACCATTTCCCCTAGGACTCCGCATTATCGTCCATGCCCACGACAACAATGCCAGCGTCAACAAAATCGTAGAGGACAGGGCTGCCGCCGGTCACCCGACTGTGAACGGAAACGACACGTGGCACGGTAAGGGTCATGCGAAATCATCATCATTAATCATTCGTTATCAGGTCTTTCATGGCTCGAATAGATGGGTGTATACTATATACCAATGAGAATCACTTAGCCCTCGTCATGCCCGTAGCCCGGATTTGTAAATGGGATAATCACTGTCACATCTCCTTTCAGCTACGAAGAACATCGCTCGGACGATTAAAGGTATCACCTCTGGGGCACAAAGTCGGGAGGGGACCAGTTGGTTCCTGGACCTGGCCGACAAAGGTAGTCTGGCTTTCTTACCTTTAATGGTGTATGCTTTGTAACATCCAATGCATGTTTGAATATTTTTATCAGTTGAAAGAGACATTGATCATTCATTCTATTGGTTCATTACAGCTGCTGCCATCAAGACGCACATATATTGGTCAATGAAAAACTGCGGCGGAGAGGCAGGGAATATAAGAGCCGCCATAGACAACATCATCAATCACTACCAGGTACACACACACAATCACAAACGGTTACCAAAAACCTTCATTGATCCAAATACATAATAATTCTATATAAAGAAATATATATGTTGTGTGTCAGTGTGTGTGTTCAATTCAGTCATGATGATGTAACCACTCCAACACAAAATGTGCAGCACAAGTCTTACCTTTTCATTCTCAGGCTGACCATTCAAAATGCCACCACACCGCCAGGTGTCAAGTTGAGGGTGCGGACTATGTGCCGTACAGGCAGCCCATCACCAACCCAGATGCGGAAAAGAAGCTGCGAGACTTTTTACATAAGACAGTTGTCTACAAGAAGGCAGAGAACTACATTCACGTAAGTCAAGCTAGTCATAAATTGTCAGCTTACATGTACTGTAAGGCCAATGATGTGCTGTACAACACATTGATGCTTGTATAGTCTACGGAATCAAATTCTTTTTCTATTGTCCTTTTTTTCATGTTATGAATCATTCTGTTTCTGATAAAGGGAGAAGCAAAATCTAACATACTGGTACCATTGACATTGCCTCTCTCCCGTCGTCTCGAACAGGCTCTCATTGTTTTCTCATTGTTTGCTTGATTTTTTAAATTATTTTCAACAGGCAAAAGACACCCACTACGTGGAAAGCTTCAACAACGCTATGCTAGTATACCATGACAAGCGGATTTGCTTTGGGCGAACAAACTACTTGTTGCGGGTGAACCTCGCTATCCTTGATTGGGTGAGTGCTACTGTAACCTGTTGTTGTAGCTATTATGTGAGACTGTGAACGTTATCTTTAGAAACTGACTGTAACTGCATGTGTCCCACACATAACAAGTACTGAAATTAACTTCAAACTGCAAAGTAGCCACCAGTAAATGGCATATCCTGTAATTATATCTAAATTGAAATATCATAAAGTTACCATGTTATTGCAAAAGTACAAGGTAAGTTATTATCTTTGTTTCCACAGAACGACCACGTGGACAGGGAGTACACATCCGTGTGGTTTGTAGAAAACGCGGCCAATCCACGGAAACAACAGCCGAAGAAACAGCTAGTGAGGAAGGCCTACAAGTTCCGCAAGGACGTGTGGCGACTATTCATGCAGAAGGCATGGTACTATGGGGGACCTGCTGACGACGGGCCCGTCGCCGACGCGCCCGCCGAAAATGGGCAGGGCGAGGAGCCAGCTGTAGGGAATGGGCCAGACCGGCCAGCCGAGGACCCAGCCGAGGAGCCAGGAGCACAACCGGCCGAGGAGCCAGGAGCACAACCGGCCGAGGAGCCAGGGGCCCAACCGGCCGAGGAGCCAGAAGTCCAACCGGCCGCCGAGGAGCCAGGAGTCGAGCCTGCCCAGGGACCGCGTGCCCGTCGAGGTCGCGGACGAGGTCGCGGGCGTCGTGGGCGTCGCGGTCGTGCCTGCCGAGGGCAGTTGTTCGCGTAGACAACTGTAGTCCACCCTTTTTATCTGTTTGTTTGGTCATATTTGTTTTTGGTTCGTTTATTCATGTATTCATGTCTTTTTCTTCTTTGTCAACATCATACAATGTACTTGCTTGGTGCAAGGAGGTTAGATAGTCTAAACACGAGCATGGGTAATCTGCAAAACTTGGTTTTCCTACACAAATTTCTTTATTTACATCTTATACATCAGTATAATGTTTACTTCAACTTGTACTGATTTCTTCGTTGTTTCTGCTTATCACCATACTATGTGGTTAAAAGTTGGTCCTAGTAAAACGTGACGGTATAAGGGAGAAGGACGAAACGATAAGGGAACACCAGCAACTGAATTTGTGCGCAAAAAGACATGTAGAATATGACTGTTTCAGATACATGTATAATATGACTGTTTCAGACTGAGAGACATGTGTAATATGACTGTTTCAATGACTGTTTCAAAATTTTATCCAGTTGCTTGAGTAATTACTTTTGGCATATCTTACTACCCGGATGTCTAACTTTCATCAACGCATGTACACTGTATAAAATAATATATGAAATACTAGTACATGTATGACGAGCCTTTAGAAGTACGAAAATAACAATGTGGTTCTTTACTTGTAGTGTCTGATAATTGACAATTTACCTCACCGCAAAATAAGGGGCAAACATTGACCTGGAGGCTACGATAAAACACATCATTTGGCTATGTTGAACATGTAACTTATAAGGAACATGGGCGACTGGCTTTGTGTGTGTAAAGGAGACAGGTGCTTTTTTGCATTAGATAATAGTGTGAATATCTACAGTGTCTAGAAATTGCCATCTTACCTGACCGACAGATCAGAAACCAAGATTGACCTGAAGGTTTTCATACTTACCACAGAAAATCAAGTCTGCTCCTTGGTCTGCTGAAAGAACAGCTGAACACGTAACGACTAACGTTACATGTATCCACCGATGATGTATCGCCCTTGAACGGTTCCGTTTACAACTTCAAATTATGAATGGGTATCGATATTCATTTCATCGAAATCAAACCATGAAGTGTAAGGAATACCGGTCAGCACATAACTAAAATAATCTTAGAAATTACAGATCACTGAAAATCGCACGGCATGGCCATCGTGGCCAACAAAGACGGGAAAATGGCGTCTATCTTCGTGCATGAGGCGTCTGCATATCTTGCAGTTGAAATCATTCAATCCTACAATTGTACCGATTTCGGCGATTCTAACAAGTTAGAATAAAGTATTGAGAATCATCCCACCGCTAAAACGTCATTATCTGGGCTGCTGCGGGGAGCAAAACGTTTGCCTTCGGAAATTTTCATCCACCCGCCGAACCCAGCTAACAGGAAAAACAACAACATGACCCCGGCGTGACCCCACCGACGAAGAATGAGATGAGAAGGCCCATATAGCTACCAAACTTCTTCCTGACATACGAAATGGCGGGTCTCTAACGATGACTATATCTTGTGAACAAATAAGTCTTGATAATAAATAAAGCTGATATTTTCCAAATTTTTCCACGAAAGCAAGTGTAACTACACAAATGTGGTATCGACGCGTTTGCTTGCGATCGCCATTCCTCTCCACAGCTGACGGTAAAAAAAAATGGCGGTCAGATAGAAGAAACGCGCGCATCGCGGCAAGTTCATCTTGCGAGGGAGGCCCTGCCAGTATCCGACGTTTCACAGTACGCATGGGTGCTCGTGGTGCTAGGCTGTTTTCTTTTCTTTTTCGTTGGAACAAAATCTGAATTCTGATAACTTCTGTTCCTCGTCGTACTTACGTAAAGTTACATAACTGGCAGATCTTGCTTGTGATGAATAGCGTTACACGATATAAGCTGGGCGCTAGAAATGCACACATTTTTCCTCGTCTATTGCATGTATTCCTTTCTGTATTTCACTGATGTGAAATTTGTAAAGAAATGGTCAAATGCTGTTCCCATCTGGCTAGCTTCGAACTTTAGACCCCCTGCTATGTGGTGATTTGTGCCATGTGGCCCTACCGTATCTTCACACCATACTTACCGTATTTGTGAAAAAAATCTGGTATTCTTATGTCTTATTTGACTAGAAGTACAAGTATTGTCGCGAAATATTCTCTTAGGCCTCTTTTTCATAGCACTGTTTACATTAGCACGGTCGTTTCACGCCTGATTAATAACGCAGGGCTTCAGTAATCCCCTCCCACCAGGGGTGGCCACTGTCTGCCAGGCTCCCGGCCCAGCCCAGGCAAGCCACCCTGTATCAATTAAATACTCATTATCGCCGCTTCACGGGAGCGGTCTCACGGCCTTTAAGTATCCAATACTGAAGTAGCCTTTTTGCACCCCATTTTCTATTGGTTACAGAGTTAGGCCGCATGGAGAAGGTAAATTTACCTTAATACATAACACAAAGTAACATGGAAGCTCATCTTTGTTGGTAGCAATCTTAATACAGTGCTAAACTTTCTTCCAAAACTTAGGTATTCACAGATCAAATTTTCAACGACCACTGTCGCCTTCTTCAGGATCAACAATGACCGATCACTGCCGAACATAACTAGCGAGATTTACTGACACATGACTTTACTGACAGATTCTCAAACACAACACAAAGATCTTTCATGTGCACCAAGACAACAAGAATCTTAACACAATACAGTCTATCCACCTAGTAGTGTTAGCTAGACCTACATGTACCATTCTGCCATGTCCTCCCCCTGGCGACTTCATGTAGGATGGCATCAGGTCAGGGATGCCCGGGGGACCGCCTTTGTTGAACCCTCCCATTCTGTAAACATGGGAAAAAACACATTCAAATTGTGATCAAAAACAATATTCAACACTTATGGCACATTTCTAACAAGAAAAAGGCTAACTAAACAATAAGTCCTGCTGTTTTATTGTTCTATTTTGATAATAATAGCAGACCGTGGCGACTGGAGGAAGAGGGTTGACTTAATCCGGGCAACCCGCCCGACATGATGATGATGATTTTGATAATACTAAGATATATCTTTTATTTCGCAAGAGGTCACTGTAAAAACCTCAAAAAATTGAACCACAGCAAACGTTTAAAGATTTAAATATTTTCAAGCTTATACGATAGGTTTATGACGGTAAACAGAGGACATTTATGGAACAGTTTTGGATGTGTCAAACAAACTTCACCTGTCTTGCAACAGACATTTGAAGTTAGCCATATAACCCTGTCTGTGGTTGTTTCTTGTCATAGCAACTCTGAAAATTGCGTGACAGAAAAATTATCAACGTACCCCCTGAAATCTTGCGGGCGCCCCTGCATCTGCTGTGGCGTGATGATTAGAGGCTTGTCTAAGACGACATCTACGATCTTTGGCAGTCCGTCGGGCTTGTCGATGCACTCGGGCTGGAATTGCAGCAGGAAACTCCTGTCATATTGCTTCTTCCCCTCAGGATTCAATGGACTCCACTGGTCTGTGCAGGGAAAACAACAAAACATTATTTCTGATACAGCAAATTTTTTTATGCGAAAAACTACTTTGAAAACAAATATGGCAAAAAGATGCAATACTGTGGAATCCCATCAAAAAACAATGGATTGTGGACAAATTCTTTCAAGATGGAGATTGAAGAAGACAAAGTAACAAAATTACTCGATATAATAAGATACTCTTTTCCTTACCTTCCCTATATTTATACTTTAATCCAGATTTGTCTTCTATCTCCATTACTTCTTCGTCGTTCTCCTCCTTCTCGTTATTGTTGGTCACGCCGTCCACTTTCGGTGCCGGCGAGTCTTCCTTCGGAGCCGCGGTCTCGACCTTGGGCGTGGGAGGTTCCACCTTGGGGGGAACTACCTCAACTTTCGGTGCCTCCTTGACTTCTGGTTTCTCTTCCTTTGGCGGGTCTATTTTCACTTCTACCTTTGTCTCTTCAGGCTTGGCCTGAGTTGTGGGTGGGGGAGTCTCTGTCTTTGGCTCCTCTTGAGGCTTTGGCTCTTCTACTGTTTGGCTCTATAAGAATGACAAAAACAGTCATGTTACTTCAAGAGGCACACAATTTGCTAAAAAGATAACAACTTTACCTTTCCATATAAAACACACATAAATGTGACTTGCCTGATGTTAAACTCTAGCCAGGAAAAAATGGGACGGGTGCTCAGAGAAAATAGTGGTACAAAAACTTTTCAAGCTAATCTGTTCATTTGTTGTTTCGTATTTGTTGAGTATTTTCGGGTAGGGTATTTTCTTAATGGTTTCTTGCAATTCATTTCAGATTAAAGTCACAGATGAAACTCTTGTCATGGCACAATTTTTCCCTGATACACTCCACAAAATAAACAGTAAGGCTTTTATAGCCAAGACACAAAAACATCCATGAAGTGTTTCACTTACCTCTTCCTTTTCTCTGAATGCATCCATAAGGTCTGAGTCTTTACTGTCTCCCTTCTTATTCAACTCCTTCATCTTCTTCTTCTGAGACTTCTTTGCTACTTGTTTAGCTGTAGATGGCAAAAGAACATGTCAAAGATGTTACACAACAATAGGGAACATAGTCTACAATCCAACATAGTCTACAATCCAACATAGTCTACAATCCAACTTGGTCTACAATCCAACTTAGTCCACTTCACAACTTAGACAGTATTCAGAGAGAACAAACCTTTAGCACCGCAGTTTAGTTTCCCCATGCCTGCATTCCAGAGGGAAATCTTTGTCTAAAGAAGCTAGAAAAGGTACAGCCCTATCCTACAATAGTGAAGACTACTTAAAGACATTCCTTGATCTGGAAATACTGGTTGGACAAGTTTATCCACCTCTACAACACAACAGGACAGTGCTGTAGTTCACACCTTTTATATGCAGATTGGATAGACAAGTGTTCAGTCTTGCAATAAGCAATTGGAAAAAATATCTGTATTACAAAATAAAACTATCTTGCAAGCGATATCTTCTATAAAATAAGACAGACATTTGATCTATATTAGCAAGCTTGTGCAGTTAGATTATGGGAGTCCTGCCAAAAACTGACAGGCAGCAAATCAATTGCTTAGCTGCACCCAAAGGATGCTTTAACATGAATTGATTTGGAGTGAGAGAGGCCGATTTTGTATGACTATGTTTTAACTTGTAAGTTGTAGGTTAGCACTCCACATATGGATTTTAAATGTTGAAATTTTAATATCTCTAATTACTAGATACTCGTCATCACCTAGTCATTAGGGTCAGCAATCCAAAGTCTAATATTTTTCAATGTGCAGACATTTAGTTTCACAGAAGGCAGGTACATTTTGCAACTCGAAGTAGTAAGCTTGTTGCACAAGGGTAGCTAAATTGCACAGCTTTGCAACCATTCTAGTCTATATTCTGAATCTATACGCGAACCAGGGTCGATTTCTACAACTATTCATTTGACGCTCAGGCAATAAATCGGTTGGATAGCAGACGCATCCAACACACGTTACACGCGAGGACTGCTAATGATTGCAGAGGGAAAGCATTGTCAACTCAATTTTCCGTTTCCTGGGATGTCTTCGAAATAAAATGAGGGAAATACGGAACCCTGAAATATATTCCTGGATAACTTCAGTCATTGTAATATGTGAATAAATCTAACAAATATGATAAAGAGATTGCTACATATATCTCTAATAATGAATTTTCTTTGTCAATACATATTGCTTTGACTTGACTTATTCAATGATTAAAGGTAGTGAATGCTACATGACATTTCTAAAAGCTATCCAGCTGCTGAACTGTTTTCTTGCATATCTCATTACCTGGATGTCTAACCTTCATTAATGTAACAATAATTATCATTCATATTTTGCTCTTTGTACTTGCAATCTTGTTGGATTTATCTTAGTACACAGAGCTAACAACCATTCACATGACTCTCCTACATGATTTACAGGGACTCTTAACTGTTACCTTCTTGGGGATTTCTTTTCTTATCTCAGAAACAGATCATTTTGTTGGACTGGCCTTGAGTCCAAGTATTGATAAAGCTAGACACCGACGTTTGTCACTGTGCAGTTATTGCACTCCTGGGCACCGATGGAATGGGCTGCTGATTGGGAGTCACCCCCACTACGTGCCAAGACTTAACATGTGCAAAGGGGAAAGAGCCAGGGGGTGGGGTTGGTCCAAGGCTTAACAAATTTAACTGCATGGTTCTCTTGACATTTTAAAGTGAAAGAGCCCTGGGAGAATTTTTATCTGCCTATATTCACTCCCTGAATCTACATGTATAAATACAGATTTCCCCCAAAGACTCTCTTTTCATATTGATCTTCCAGTTTAGCATAAATTTTAATTTAAATCCCAGAAAGATTAAGATGAGTGCTAATTTTTACTACAATCTATCCAACTAGAGTTTTTCAAAAAATGCTGTTGGAAAAGGGGATTCTCTTGTTTCGCAGAAAGACTTCTCAATCAAATGTGTAGCCTCAACATGGGGAGGGGGGTGAATTTGTCCTTAGAGTTCTAAGAAACCAAGAAAATTTTAGTCCACAAAATAATAGTCGCCTAAAGCTGACATCAGCAAATCTACCCAGTTACATTCATTAAAACCAAATGTAATCTAGTCTCTCAAATGTGTTTAGGAAATTGTAACCTAATACCACCAATACAAGGATTCTCTTAAAAAAAAACACTAGCCAATCCCTTAAAATACAGTAAAAAACTGATCAACAAAACCTTCAGAAAATCCAGGGTTACTGCGACACCATAGGGTTACAATTACCAGTGCCATAATGAAAATCAATTGCCCTGAATTAACATTCCCAGGTTTATCCTATGAAACAGATCAGGGTACATTTCACTGAGCCTAACATAAGGAAATGATTAAGTGCAAGGCTTTTGGAAAGACTGCCCTTTTGATCTCTGGTGCTGCAAAATTTCATCACAGCAGTTTTTATACGTTACAGATTTGGTACAAGTGGTACGAGATATGACCTGCTTTTCAACATGGCGTACCATCCTAATTTAACCCATGGCTTCACCACACACAACGCATGCATTACAATCTGAACCCTGTCACAAACCAAATATAGACGAACACTTGTACAAACCTCTCTTGGAGTGAGGCATGGCTGCTATCTTCTTTCCCGTACACAGAGGAGAAAAAGTATGGCCATAACGGCCTCAAACACTGCGCAGATCGCACCACAGAATGGTAGAAAGAACCTGTGCGTCAGGAACCAGCACACACTTGGAGGTTGGACTCGGGCCAAAATGCCACCAGACGATACCCACCCTCTGTCTGAGCGTTACCAAAAATTGATGTGACGAGGGGCTGCAACGGTAGCCCTGCTTTCACTCGCTGCCTATCGAAAAGAAGTTTTCATCTTTGTTCGACAGTCCTATGCTACGGCATATCGTCACGCTCATAAACTGTTGGAAACTCGATTCCAATCTCCCTCCCACACTTGTAATAAATATCCATTTTTTTCCATATGCTACATTATGCGACGCTACATGAATTATCTATCAACTGTTCACAACAAGAAGAGCCCATCACAAGTAACATTACTCAACTGCCTGTTGGTTAAAAATAGAGCAAGTGAAAAATGCCTGGATCGTAACTCTAACCCCCAGCACAAGCAACTGCTGCTGAACCTACCAGACTCCTCTATTGGTTGTTGGACTGCATTCCTCAGATTCCAACCACTCTATAAATGCCTCTGGACATTGCTGTCCCTCCTAGTGCAACTCTCAGAATCCTCGGGAACACACCAAGACTCAGAGAGGCCCTCCCAAGCAGAAGTCTCTCCACCAAGGATAAGCTCACCTCATGAGAAAGGTGACAGCTGTTTCTTATCAGCCCAGACAGCCTACGTCTTTTTCTAAAACTTACAAGTGCAAAGGTACCTTATGTCTTGGAATTGGTCCAGGATTGGTCCATGTTTCAGAATGAGACACAGAAAGCTGTATCAAAGAAATGGCTCCCTAACACATGGTGTAAAACAAAGAAAAGAAAACTGCACTATGGACCAAAGGTTGCTTGACATACTTTACATAATGCAACATCTCATGACCTTTGACATTTAGGACTGTTCCATCTGGAGGTGACCGGAAGGGGCAGCACTTTTTTTCTTGTTGCTATCCAACCTTTCTGATGCAACTTCCTTTCTTCCACACAAGACATGTGGACATTAGGCCTTGCCAATTCATTTCAGTGGTTCTTGGATATTTCGAAATAAAATCGTAGGAAGTAAGAGGGTATGATGAAAAACAGTGATACCTGCACAACCCCAATTTGCTATTTCTTGCAATACTTATATAGATATTTAGCAGAAAATAGCACTGCGTGAGATAAATGGTTGTATGATTGGACCATGAGCCTCTTAAGCCTGGTAACGTCACTCGAGGCTGTAGCACCAAACAAAGTATTTATTTCCCACCGCCTGAACACAGAGCACAACCATGGTATAGGTGGAACTGTTGCCTGGGCAGTGGTTGGGGGTTCAACATTTAAAGTCTTCATGTGAAATATACCAGCTGAAGGGATCAAAGTGTGAATCAGATCCAAAATTAAGTGTTTAATGATTAATTAATCTCTAACTTTCACCAACCTTTGGCAAACAATTAAAACATACAAGCTATGCCGTCATCTTCTGCAAAGTGGCAACACACTACTTTTTAAAAATTATCTAATTAGTTCAAATACATTGAATTGGCAGTCAAGTTAAACCCAAAACTTATAATAAATACTGTGAACATGTACCCCCTTCACTACTATCTACAATGTAGGTAGTGGTTTGCTCTCTCCGAGTACTGTCATAGTTTAAAGACCAACCCCATGGGACCACCCACCTCCCTCAAAACGTAGAAGTGCAAAATCTTATCATCTCATCTGGACATGAGTTAACGGGTGTTCAAATGCAAAATAAAAACATAAAAATGTAAATATTTGACGGACAAGCAGCCACTCTGACTGGTTGAACTGCTAGTTGGACAGTCAGGATCTTTCTGTTCTTACCCTGTGGTGATTCATCGTTTACTTCTTCCACAGCGGTCGGTGCAGCGGCCTTCTCGGGCGCAACAGTCTCCCCTGCAGGCTTCTTAGCAGCCACTTCTGCAGCCGGCTTCTCTTCCGATTTCGTCTCGGGAGCTTTAGTAACGCCTGCAGGAGAAGGCTTGGCTACTTCCTCTGGCAATGTCGGCTTTGCTGCTGAAGTTTTGTTTTCCACAGGTTTCTGTTCTGACTCTGCAACTGCATTACGGTCCTTAGTTGCATCTTTGTCTTTGCTATCTACAACCATAGATTGTGCAGATTTGGGGACTGGGGGTGGGGGGTTCGAGTCCTTGCTCACTGGAGGGGAGACGACGACAGGGTTCGAGTCCGCAGCCGCGACCGGCTTGTTTCCCATGGCAACGGGCTTGGTCTCCGCGGCAACAGGCTCCGCCCTTCTGGAAACGGCAGAGTCTGTGTCATCGCTGGCTACCGTCGGGGCGGCACCAGTCGAGGGAGCTGGCGGCTCAGCCTTCGCGGGAGATGGCTCGGCAACGGGAACGTACGCTGGCGTCTCCATGGCAACGGGCACGGCCGCCTGCTCCGACGGTACAGACTGCTCCTCAGTTCTGGGCACGACCGCGGGAGACTCAGGCTGGATCGTCGGAGTAGTGGGCGCTGCCGCCGCCGCAACTTGTCCCGGTTTGGGGCTCTCGGATTTCCCGGCCGTGGCCTCCTTGGACACGGTCATGCCGCCAGAACCGGCGCTGGTCGCAGACGTGTCCTTGTTGGGGGTCGGTGAGGTGTCCAAGGTAGCGGCCACCTGCGCTGCAAACTGCGCAGCAATACTGGTGTTGGTGTTCTCACCCGGCTTGGTGGGGGGAGGAGCAGCTTGCTGCTGAGTCTGGGGAGAGAACAAACACATGGCAACCGATTTAGTAATGGTTTATTTATTGATTGATTGACATTTACATGTCGAGACAATAGCAGCCCGTGGACATTACAACTCATAGAACAGCCGATAATCCTTAAAATATCTGAGTATCACTTGATAACAAGATAACATTGGTACGGTCAGAACAAGAACAGTAATATATTCAGTCACCTTTTGTAAAAAAAAAAGTCAAGATATATATACAACTGACTTAAGAATGTTTTCATGAAATTTCAATGCTGAAGTTAAAGTTGGTACCTGCGGCGGTGTGGCTGTGGCACTTGACCTCCCCGAGTTGGGAGGGGTGGGGTTACTGCTTCCACTGCCCCCGCTCAGGATCTCTTCTGTCACGTCCCTGCCCGTGTTGTCCGTGATCTTGATGATCTTCCTCTCCCTCTTCTGCGGCATCTGCTGTTGCTGCTGCTGCTGCGTCTGTTGTTGCTGCTGCTAGAAAACAACAACAAAATTCCTTTCTTTACAACAATTCACAAAGTGACTCATGAAGTGGTGGACATACTGGCTGCCAAGTATTCAACACCAGTTTAAAAAAAGGAATAGTCAAGCCTTCAAGTACCAGAGATTTCAACCCAGAGGTGATAAAAAAAAAAGTGTTGCCAATCTTTCTTTTCGAAAATGAGATAACAAAAATCCTGTTTGTTTGCAAAGAGCTGCATCAGTGACTTGCTGTATCACTTATAAACAAAGTGTAGGGGAATCCAAGTCTCATCATTCACAGATGTACTGTTGGCGCATCCTCATTAGATACATGTGGCAAAAAGATGTGCAAAGCTTAGGTGTGACAGGTCATTTGGTGTAATATAACCAGCTACTGGCTATACAGATACCATCTATCACCATTCAATAGTTAAGATCCTTGTGTTCTATCCCTCTTCTTCCTTCGATCAAATTCACAAAAACAACATGTATAACAGTCTTGTCAAAAATGCATTGTGTATTTCAGTGAGACAATTATTGCAATTCACTGCCTAGATGCTAGGGGGCACTCCTGTATACATGGACAAGTTCTATCAACCTGTAGAGAAACTCGTAAAACAAATCTATGTCATTCAAAGACATAATCAAATCTAACCATTGGCTTTTCAATACCACGTATAATCTAAGTTCGCTCAGGGACAGGCCAATTTCAAAAGAAAGTGTCCAATCAAAAATTTGGACTGTTAAATTTGGAAAGATCCTCTGCAAGAGTTGGCATTGAAACACCCATATTTGGAACTATCATGTTTGAAGTTAACAAATAAAGTGCTTCAAGTTGAAGATGTAAAATAATAAAAGTCACACTTTTTTCCTTTAAATCAGCCCGTGCCTGTCCAAACCACACAAAATAAGGTCAACAAAGAAGAATGTCCAAAGTTTCTACTCTACGATAAACAACAAAAAAAAACAAGGAAAACTGTGACTCACGAGAGGCGGGGTTACCTGCTGGGGCGGCTGTGGAGGCTGCTGGGAAGGGATCATGGTGATCTGTCCCGTGGGCATCGACGGCGGCCTCTGCTGCTGAGTCGTCTGCATGGGCTGGGCCTGGGGCGCGTACCCATAACTCTGGAAATCTGGAAAACGAGAGGATACAACAGTAAGGTTTTCTCTCTGTACCCATAACTCTGGAAATCTGGGAAACAAGAGGACATAACGGTTAAGGTTTTCTCTCTGCACGGGCTGGGCAATAACTCTGGAAATCTGCAAAACCAGAGGATAAAACAGTTAAGGTTGGGTCTGAGGCGCATACCCATAACAGGAGGATAGAACAGGTTTTCTTTCTGTTGCTGAGTCTCTATAACAGATAAGGTTTTCTCTCTGCATGGGCTGAGGAGTGTACATATAACTGGAAATCTAGAGAAAAGTTGTGAAGATTTTGGTTTTACTGAAAACAAACAAAACTGGAAATCTGCAGAATCAAAAGATATCAATAGTAATGTTTTTCCTCAGCATGAGTTGGGCTTGAGAGGCGTACCAAGAACAGTAAAAAATCTGGGAAAAGGGTAAACATGTAAACAGTTACAGCTTTCTCCATAACATAAGGCATTCCTTTCCTTCATTGCCTTCTGAACCAAACAAATAATGGCAATATAAGGAAGCAAATAACATATAACAGAGCCCCCTCAAATAAACAAAACCTGGAAAAAAAATTGAAACCACTGCTAACTTAACATTTCCCCAAGATATTGTAGCCTATATAATGTATCTGGGTACCGATACCATATCAAATGCAAGGTATTTCTTTTTTATTCTCAAAATATACACAAAAACGTAAGCTTTCTCAACTAATGATCATGGTAATACTTTGCAGATAGATAGATATTGCTGCCTACATTGTAGCTGCTCGCCGGTCCTGTAGGTGGCCTGGGTGCCGCCCGGTCCGGGGCCCTGCGGCGCAGGCTGGAAGTACGCCGTGGCGCTCTGGATGGTCGGCTGTGGTGGTTGGAAATGGGGGATGGCTTGCGGCCGATACTGCAATACAGGGGGGTACTGAGTACGGAGTTTGGGAGTTAGTACAGCGGACAGGCGACAGCAGAGCACAGCAAAGCAACATACAAGCAAGGGCACTCACACTGATAGTGTTGGCCTACTCAAGTCACATTAGTTCTGCAAGCATTTTGGACTACCTTGGACCTTTTAGTTCAACCTTAAGTCAAGATTCACCGAGTACTGTGGCAGAGCAATGCAGAGCAACAAAGTAGAATATACACACAAGAGCAGTTACATTGCTTAGTGCAGAGACTTGTAATCAGATTTAAACACAGTCTAGGCTAACATGCAGTCCTTTCAGGCAACTTGGTTGCGATTCAAACTGAGATGTTCTGTATCAGAAGGCAGGTGTTTGGCTGCATGAACAAGCTACAATACTGGAATGGCTTTTTCTAGTCAGTTAGCAATTTTGTATTCACACACAATGTGTCATACAGAATTCACCAAATGAATCATCATTCTAGAAGCCATGTCACACCAAAACAATACTCCTTCGCAAAACAAACGTTTCAGAGGGGCTCTCATGACAGTTTCAAACAAAACTGCATTAGAAGCATTTCAACCAATATTGTTTATAACCAAAATAATTGAATGGCACTTGCAAATTCTATTGCACTAATTCAGTAAGCTTTCTTGTGTGGGAGAAATAAGTAATGATCTGGCCCTGAATTTCAAACAAGATGCTATCATCTAAGCAAGCACACAGTGACAGACACAGACATTAGAGCAGCAAAGTAAGGAAGGCAAGTAACAAACAAGAACATACAGCTACATGCAAAATTATTCAACCCCCTTTGCTTTTTGGACATTTTGGCAAATTGAGGAACTTTACAACTGCATGATATTACTAAATCATATAAGTGATGAACAGATATGTTATTACAGTCTAATACCACAGCAAAAGTTAAGATTTTTTTCATAGTCCATCCAAAATAGCAACTTTCACACAAATAGTATGTTGCAAAATTATTCAACCCCCTATGAGGGGTTGTCTTTAGTACTTAGTGCAGCACCCCTATTTATCTAAAAGCTGAATTCCACCTGATGTAGACGTGAACGATAGCTTGTCACAAGCTTCTGGCAGTGCTCTTTGGGAATTTCGGCCCATTTCTCGTGGGCAATGGTCTCCAGCTGGCAATTTTCTGAGGTTTACGTACCGCAACAGCTTTCAATAGATCCAACCCAAAATTCTGAACTGATTTTAAGTCTGGAGACTGTTATGGGTACTCAAGAACCTTCCAGGTTCTTTTTCTGACCAAACATGCGGATGTTGATGTGTGATTGGGGTTATTGTCTTGCTGGAATGTCCAATGACGCCCCAGCTTCAACTCCTTAACGGACCTGGCGACATTCTTGGCCAAAATTTCAGCAGCCACAGTGATATTTCTTAGAAGACAGGTGGACAAGAACCATATGATTACTGTAAAAGTCCTGAAAAACAATTTGGTTGAAGGAGAAACTGTTGTTTCAGTGGAAACAGTGCGCTGCACACCTCATGCTGAAGGGCTCAAGGCCAGAACCCCAAGACCCACACCATTGCTGAAGCCATGCCCCAGGAAAAGTTGCCTCCAGTATGCTCAAAACAACCTACTAATGCCACAGTAGTTTTTGGACACTGTTATATGGACTGACGAAACAAAAAAACTTGTCCTCTTTGGTCCTTCGTGTCAGAGGTATGTTTGGCACAGGAAAGACTACGCATACGCAGAGAGGTACACCCTGCCTACCGTGAAGCATGGTGATGGGTCTGAGATTCTTTGGGGGTGTTTTGCTTCCAATGGCACTGGGAATATCCACCATGTTGAAGGCATCATGAAATAAAACCAGTACTAGGATATTCTGGCCAGGAAAGTTACCAATTCCGTTAGAAAGTTGAAGCTGGGGCGCCATTGGACATTCCAGCAAGACAATAACCCCAAGCACACATAGACATCCACATATGTTTGGTCAGAAAAAGAACCTGGAAGGTTCTTGAGTACCCATAACAGTCTCCAGACTTAAACCCAGTTGAGAATTTTTGGTTGGATCTGAAGACAGCAGTTGCGGTACGTAAAATTGCTGAGCTGGAGACCATTACCTACGAGAAATAAGCTGAAATTCCCAAAGAGCACTGCCAGAAGCTTGTGACAAGCTATCGTTCACGTCTATATCAAGTGAATTCAGCTTTTAGATAAATAGGGGTGCTGCACTAAGTACTAAAGACAACCCCTCATAGGGGGTTGAATAATTTTGCAACATACTATTTGTGTGAAAGTTGCTATTTTGGATGGACTATGAAAAAAAATCTTAACTTTTGCTGTGGTATCAGACTGTAATAACATATCTGTTCATCACTTATATGATTTAGTAATATTATGCAGCTGTCAAGTTCCACAATTTGCCAAAATGTCCGAAATGCAAGGGGGGTTGAATAATTTTGCATGCAGCTGTAGCAATGTCATGGTGCTGCAAACAATGCACAATTCTTGCTGTACATGTAGTCCTTAGGTTCTCCATTGTAAAAGGGAAGGACTTAATACTGGTAATAAGTATCAGTCATCTTTATCAAGATTTCACCTTTGACTGTTTCAAAATTTTATCCAGTTACTTGAGTAACTACTTTGGTGTATCATAGTCATCTTTTTCATTTCTAATGGTCTCTCTACTTTACAGACACTTTTTGAAAGAAGATCTACAAAAAGTGACTATCAACATTGCATGGTGCATTTCTCAAAGATGGAAGGAATGTTCTTGCTTCTCACACTTCATTTCTAATGAAAATTTTGATCGCTTTCAGAATAACTTCACTGACAAAGGTTTTCTGAGTCCAACAATAGAGAACTCAGCAGACCACCCAGGGCTCGAAATACATTTTTGGGTCAACTTGTACAACCAGCTTTTTGCATAATTGTTAAGGATGTTGATGCCCCTACTTCCCCCCAAGATGGTGGCTTTTAACTTGCTTTGTTCAAGGCTTTGAAATGTGTCCCAAACTCATAAAAATGGCTTGAATACAAGTTCAAAAGGGATATTAAAATCTTGCTTACTTAATGTGTGATTGGTTTGAGTAAATTGGAATAAATTTCTACTTGTGGTAACTTGCACCAGTGCAGGTCTTCTTCAAATCACGTGCACAGCTCCAAATTTACATGCGCAAACTTGCACATGCAGTGATATTTCGAGCCCTGCCACCGCAACTTTACCAGAAGAAACAAACTTGCGTTACCTGTTGGGGGATGAACAGAGTGGGTTGCGGGTACGCTTGCTGCGGAACGTGACCGGGAATCATCTGGTTGGGATGCTGGAACATCTGAGGGGGCGGCGCGGACGTGACCGTTTGGGGAGCGCTATATCTCGGCCCCGTTTGGTACGGCACTCTGCCATTGGCTGTGGGACCGGAACTTCTGTAGTACTGAGGCTGGAAGGGAAAATTTAGACCATCATTTAAAAAACAAACTATTCTTTCTGTGAATAATTTTATCAGATTGGTAAATGACTGAATAGCAAGGTTCTTTTATTCACAACCAAGTATCTATAGGAGCCGACATTTCGATGACTGTCTGTCATCTTCATAGTATTGCCCTGATAAAGATGACGATCATCGAAACATCGTCTGTCGAACTTTGCTATTCAAACTATTCTTTCTGTGGGATTCTGACATGAAAACATCTCCTTAAAATTGCAACACAACCAAAATACAGTAAACAAGGCTCCGCCCCTGAGGCATTGCTAACAAAAGCTCAAGTCAGTCAAATCATTTCAATCAAGACACTAAAGCTGCCAAAGAAATATCTCTCTTCCTGTGTCATACTTGTAAGGTTGTTTCTGGCTTGAGACAAATAAAGAGGAATCATTTTGCACATGATGCTTACCTGGTGGCCTTGTCTCGGACCTTGGTGCTTTGGGATCAAGAGGAAGAAAAAAGAGCAAAGAATTTTAAGAGTCAATTCAAATTACAAAATGGGAATCAAACAGTAGATATAAGGATTATAGTTGTTGATGTAAGGTGAATTGTGATTGGTTACATTGCATGGATGTGAGTAATGATTCTTACATCAGGACCAATCATGGTCCAGATGACAAATTAGGACACACCAATTTATCTCCTTGGTTCCTAGAGTTTCCAGTGTAAAAACTGATTCAAGCAAAGCCAAAATAAAGTTGATGTATCTTTTATCAATAATTTTTTTTACAATTTTCTTATTTATCTTCCAGACGTCTTGGAACCAAGGAGAAAAACCGGTGTGATACATTGGAAGGGGAGCTTTAGTAAGTTGTAGTGAGACAAGCGTAAAAAGATGCGTAAAATGTCATGTTTACCTGTCTCGGACCTCCCTTGTGGTGCAGTGGGTTAAAAGCAAGGGATTTTGGTTACAATCTGATCAGATACGGTATGTAGTAGTAGTAGTAGTAATCTCACCAAGTCTGTATGTTTTATGGCAACTAACCAGACATGTACATGCTTCTTTGCAATATAAAATGGATGCCAAAATGGCAATGATATACACATCTCTTCAGGGCTTAAAAATGTTTTTTGCCAGTTAACTGCAGTTTATACTATAATAAATTCCTTCTTTTTCACTGGCATCTTAATCGCAGTAAAAGTGGAAAGGAGTTTTCCACTGTTTTAAGTTGGCAGATGAATATAATAAGGCAATAGTGTGAGGAGTGAGTAAGTGAGTGTGCAAATATATGGAGAGAGCTACCTGCATGTGTCTGCCCATTCCCGGCTGTCATGCATAAGAGGGGCACACAAACGGTACACACAGTCACAAGGACATACCACCTAACACCACCCACAACATGGTACACCAACCAAACAACCAACCAACCGCAAAGGTTAAAAGTTGACTTTGCAGGACTTTCCCGTTTTACCTTTCTATAAAGCTGACACATAACAACGTCGATGACCATTAGCAAAATTTGTTTGTCTCCAAATTCTAGAATCGCTAGTCAAGGGCATTTTTCGCCTTACAATCTACCATTGGATGGGGCTCAGTTACTTACAAACATCGGCCGATTTTGAAAATCATGCAACACCACTGCCAAAAATGTCCAACAGAGCACGCAGGCTTGCCGGGCAAGCTATATTCTTGCTGTGTTACACCGGCTTTAAGTGTTTCTGCCAAAAGGTTTTAAAACAGATTCTTTCCACAAACTATAATAATATAACAAAAAATAGTTAACTTGTTTCATGATAGGATTTAATATATGACTGAAGTCCTTTTCTACAGTTTCATGTTCTCTAATAAGTCTGGGTTCAATTTTTTCCAACAAAATCATGATTGCAAAATAGTTTCTTTGTATCAACACTACGACTCATAAAATGGGAAAAACTGCAAAGTCAATCTTTTACATTCATCATAACAATTTGAAATCATCATATTTCATCCGCAAGGGAAGCATTGGTTACATTTATATTCTGTCTGTACAATCAGTTAGCAAAATTTCTCATCATTCATTTGAACAAGAATTAGATAATAAGTTATAATAAGAAGAGTACAATTTCTTCATGCAATTATGCAAGATAGTCAGAGGAAAGAAGAGCTAGCAGGTTTTCACTGATTTGTTACCCCTTTGGCCAACTTACCTTGCTACAAAGTTGTCAACTCCTTTAAGGTTTTTCTAACAATCCTTATATCTATTTAGTACCAGCTATTACGTGGATCATATTGCAAGACAAGGAATAATTGAATGTGTTTCGTGTCTAACAAAAACTTTAAAAAGTACCAAATAGCTGTCAAATCAGACCACACAAAGCTTGCTTCATGGATGACAAAAACATGTTTTGCTTTAGTTATGATGGGATGTTTGGAGACAACAGGAAAAGTAAAATTTTGTTGATAATTACGTAACAAATATAATATCATGTTTCTCTTATCACACGAGCATGTTTTGCAATAAACCAAAATCACTTCACAAATGTCCTGTCGTGAAATGAACAGATTATCATTTCTGTCATCAAATTACGCCATCCAAAAAGTCCTGTTTGTGTGGTTGTATAAATACTGTTTAATGTATATGTCAGGGTTGAGATTGCAATCTAGTCAATAAATTTAAAGAAATTCCCTTTAACGACAGTCAGAAATTTTCAATGGAATGAAATCTACATTTATAAATGGGCGTCCACCTAGGATCCTCATTGTTATCTCTACTGGTGGAATCAGCTATTCTGCGAGATTGGAATCTCTACCCTAACATATGTACAACTTAAGAAGCCTGAAAACTATGCCTACATCATATATGCCTTGGCCAACATCATTACTATTCTTACCTGGGATGACCTGTGCCCTTGTGACATGGATACTGAAGCATACATCTGAGTCTGTTGGGACATTTGTGGGCCCGGGGAGGGGCCTGTAGGGGGGGTGCCCACCACTGGAGGGGGGCCTTGGCTGCCGACTTGGCCTTTGTTCATGTCATGAGGGGAGGGGGCAGCGTGGGGGTGCCTCCCCTGCTGGATTGGAATGCCCTGCAGAAAAAAGAGACAACATTCAAGTTTAGAAAGCAGGGTTCGAAATAGTGGGTGCATGTGCACCTGTGTGCACCCAAAATTAGAGCTGTGCACCTAATTTTTGACTGTGGGTGCACCTATTTCTAAAAAAGAATTTCGAGCCCTGGAAAGACAGTATGTTGTTGATAAATTTAAAGCTACAATCACAGTTACGTTCGCGATTTCGCACCAAGCTATGATAGAAAAAAAAGGTCTTAGAATCTAACACAAGCTTTTCTGACACAAAAATTTGAACTGACACATCCACAACCGTCTTCAACTCGCATAAGATGCCTGATATAGACTTGATCTTGCTACTGATTCATTAGGTCAGGGATTTGTGTCCAGGCCCAGCGATCAGAAACAGGGTACCACAGCATACACACTACACAGCATAGTAAGACATTTAACTCTATCAAACACAATTACACAAACTGGAAATGCATCTATGTCAGTGTTCTCGCCAGCGCCCGTCCTCCCGTCATTTGACGGGTTTTTGTCGCTCATGACGGACAAAATTTTTGCCCAACCCGTCATTTTTAATGGACAAAAATCGGTGTGTGAAGATATTTAGACAGAGCTTAGAATTTTCAAAAACTCCAGAGGATCAGCGGAAGTTCGTGACGAGGGCAATCTAGATCATTTCTAATGCCCGCCGGCGACAACCCCAGCAACACACAGAGAGCGCCGTGGTGGTTGCTAGTGATATTTGGTGGCCGCCGAAAACTCGGCGTCATGCGCCGCCCTCCCCACTACAGTTTTGGCCGGTCGCATCAGGCTGACGTATATTTCTGTTTTGTCCCTCTCGGTTCACCGTCAGTTATTGTCATCAAAGAAGCCTTAAAATTCAGAAATACTCCTATAGTAATCAGGCTTTCTGTAATCTGTGTAAACAGCATTCAAGTTCAAGCCGCGGCGGTTGAGTATTATATGCTTTCTATTCTTCCCGCAAGAAATGGTAAACAGGCGTCACATATTGTAATCCACCATGTACCAATCACAGCGCACGTCTCCGTCGCGTCAAGAAAAAACGACCAATGACATGCGAGTCTCACTACTTGCGAGATTTCAGCTAAGCGTGAATTTGCGAGATTTTAGGGGAATGGCGGGAATCGCAAGGATCGCACGACGAAGCGGCTGTTGGAAGGCTTGAATCAACAACTTTTGAACACATTCAGTGCAGTTACCGGAGAAATTAACCGTGGAAAACATGGTACAAAAAATGGACGTCTTTATTGCGTTCTTTCTCAAAGTAGGGTGTCAAATTCCTCATTATGTTCGATAATTACAGGGCGCATACGTTGTGTTTTATTTTTGCCGACTTATTCTGTGTGTATTTTTTGTAGGACGTAGCTGATACGTAATAAAGCTTTGTTGTGCTAAATTGTATTTTCTTTGCCGATTGTATACAACATAGAAGTGTAGCTTGTGTGTGAAGTTGTGAACATTTGATATTTCCGCGATGACGGCACGCCTCCCCAAAAAATTAAGCCTGAAACCCTTGTGTAATTTTTCACCGAAAGAGATGTCATTAAACTAAGCTTATTCTACCAGGAAATTTGCCCCTCAAAATGCAGGAAATAGCGTTTCAGAGGGTCTAGATCTCAAAATTTTCCGGGGGAGAATACCCCCGGACCCCCCTAGAATGGTCACGCCTCCAGCGCGACGCCTCGCGCCTTCGGCGCTCGATATGTTGTTCCCCGAAGCAAAATTGAAATGACGGGGAAAATTTCAGGCTGGCGAGAACACTGATCTATGTTAATGAAATGTTCACAACTTCACAGCGGTTTTTAGTTTGCGATGGAAACAAGGGGGTAGGGAGGCAGAAGACAGAACAAGCATTTTCACAGTGGTTTTAAGTTCGCGGTGAAGGTTACTGTAAAAACCAGAAACATTTAACCACTAAGAACTTGAATGCATTTAAAGTAACCTTTTTGAGGAGGGTTAACAGACTGACCTGTTGCTGAGCTGCCGATCCAGGATGGGTGTATGCTGGGATTGCTCGGGGCTGGTGATAGTCTTCTGGTCCTGAACAGGGAAAAAAGCAAACTCGTATAAACAACAAGCAAAACAAAAGTTTATCTGCTATCTCTCTCCTACTGTGTTGTCAACTGATATCAATGCAATTCTAACAGCAGTCTACAAATGCTGATAGAATTTTGGGCTTGTTACTGCCACTGAAACAGCAAGGAAACGTGCATGCCCTTTGCACCACTGTACAATACAAGGGTCTGAAGGAACGAAAGGTATATTTATGCTGGAGAGACGCCCACGTGCTGATGATAGGCACTTGGCCTGACATAACCCTGTACCAGGAAATGCCATTTAATTCGCACACAGGATATGGATCTTATTAAACACAGGATATGGATCTTTGTGCACGTCTATACCTAATCATTTCCATTCTAAAATGCCTTGCTTAAATTTCAGTTCAACTCAAGAGAAATTTCCTTGGCGTACTTCAAAAAAGGAAGTTATTACCTCCAAGGTTTTCCGGTTGATTATGGAAAACTTAAAAATAAGGATATACATGATACAGGGAGACACTACGTTTCCTGTTCATTGAACTTCAATTCTTCAAAGGGCAGGAAGTAACCTTAGAACGTGCTATTTTGGTTCCACACGTTTCTGCAATAGACTTGTCGTCTGAACTCTGTTCTATCTTCAGTTAACTTCCTCTTCAGTAAAATGCATGCTTAATAATATGATATTACTGCTATTGAAGATGTACACATAATAACATACATCTGAAATAGTAAAAAAATTAAGGGTACTTACTTGGAGGTGGACCACCTCTTAATCTGTGTTGTTCTGGGTTAAGGCAAATATTCTTGAGAACAAAAATCATTTTCATTCAACAAACTTTGACCTTGAGAACTAATCTTTCACCTTGAGAACTGCCAAGGACTGTAGAGCCACTATGTAGGCAGAGACCATGCCCTTAAGCCAGGTATTGATCTTAATGCAGCAACGGATTTGTGATCCATGTGTCTGATTCTCTTCCAAGGTTATGAGAAATGATCTTGACGATTTAAGGGCATTAAATGACTGAGAGTGATATTTCTTTCAGTTCCACATTAATAATGCAAGTGGCCTTATGCTTTTTTGCATTGGATAGCAAATACATACACATTCCTAAACATTTTATTATTCATACTCTTTCATTATAGCTTTAATTTGAGGATTTTTCTTCTTGAAGACTTTAAAGTGAAGAGTAATTTAAACCCTGTTTATTCTATGACCTCCTGCATGCACTAGATGTGTACAGCAGTAAGAGGGTTAAATGTATGTATGATTGGACCATGAGCCTCTTAAGCCTGGTGACGTCACTCGAGGCTGTAGCACCAAACAAAGTATTTATTTCCCACCGCCTGAACACAGAGCACAACCATGTTATAGGTGGAACTGTTGCCTGGGCAGTGGAGGGGGGTTCAACCTCCGAAACTTCCAGTTCAACATTTTCTTTTCAAATTTGAGAACCAACCAATTGTACTGTATCTGTATATCTGCATCTGCATAGCCGGTATAACCATCCTTCGGCGTAACAAACCAGCTAAAGAACAATAACTGGTACGGCAATAGGTCAGAATATCAACATTCATAACTGACAAGCAAGTATCAGCTATCTGTTTAAATTGGTAGAAATCAGCATAGACATAGACAAGCCTGAATACTAAATGCCTTGTTTGCACAGCTATCAAACCTCTTACGCCACTTGTTCATCCGGAAAATTTTGCATAACGAGCCCAGCACTCAACGGCTCACCACACATGGAGGCCACATGTCACACGGCCAGGCGCCGGTGCTATCTACGTTCCATCGCATTACAGCGAATGCAATTAAAATCTCTGCAACACTTCAATTTTCTCCCACAAAAACCTGTAAATACTATCATTAACTATTCAGCAAAAGGGATATCAAATACTGTACTGTCATTGAAACACATGTCAACTAACAGTCAACAAAACAATGAAGTTTAATTATCATGAATGAACTTAGCACCGAGGGATGTCATAAACCACATTCACTGACAGGAAAAATGGTAGCCACAAAAAAGCATCGCATTACCCTTTAAGAGAACACATCGCATCTTCCGCAAATAAAATGCATGACTAGACTAACGGTCTGCCTGCGAAAAATAAAACCCACATATCACTAATGCAGTTAAGATGAATGAAATGCCAGTCTTGGCCCTGCAGGGAAAACAATTATAGGCGATCGCTTCACGTTTCTCACACTGAGAGATGGTTTTGTGACGTGATACACGTAGTCGCACCTACCTATGAATACAAATGTCCACATTAGAAATTTTTGTGGCAAAATATCACATGCTAAAATCTTTAATCGATCTTGTTTTTTTAAGGGATGGAGTGTGAAATACTCTTCCAGCATGTGGAAACGCAAACAAACTTATACCAACCTATTAACAATGTCATGCCTTCTTTTGGTCATTAATGACAGATGGCATGAGCCCAAGAACTTGGCCTAGCACACCAGGTCACCCCTAAAGAATTCCTGAGGAATCACATGTACGCACCTTCACTTCATCTGTGAAACTTCCTTTGATTTTCTAGCATACAAATTCTCCCATCTGTTAATTCTCTTTAACAATTGAAGCTAATGACTCTCAAAACTGCAGGAGACTGAATAATCAGGAAGATTAATCATGGGTCGAAGTTGAAAGGTCATCAGTCAGCAGCCCCAGACAGGAGGACAGCAGCTGCATGCCACAACTTCATTAATCATTCAAGAAAGCTCTGCAGAAAGGAAGTCTGTGAAAATCAATGGACCATTTCTGACTTGCGCCATTGTCTCTATATCTACTAGGCACAAGCACAGATGTTATAAATTTCAGTTGATGTTTTTTTCTGATAGCAAAATTTTCAAATTTCACAACTTCTGTGCATTCACAAAATCCAAAGTGTGTTATCTATTGTACAAGAACATGTAACACTACTGTAACAATACAGTAAGTTACATCTAACAAAACATTTATTGGTAGCACCCAGCCGGCAGTTTCACTTGTGATTTGTGCTTATTCGGCCGGGCATCTAGCCAGAAAATCATGATTCTTTCCAAACTAATTTTCTAAGCCCTCTATTCTGTATTCTCCTTCCACATGTTAGTTATTTCAAAACTCTTACAGCCAGCTAAGTCCTTTCACATGACTAACAAAATTGATTTTCATAACAGTATCTACATCAAAGTTTTTTTACGATGTTAATGTGTGTAATAGACAATTTCTTCTATCACACTTAAGAGGACCCTTCATCAAATCACAGGGTACTTAGCCTTCCATTTGAAGTATGGCTTTGAAGCTGAGAAGTTTCACTAACACAAACCCATCAATTGTTTTACAGGGGCACTGAGTAACTCCTATACACGGTAGTACAAGGTCAAATACATCTGCCTGCTGAAGGTCACAAGTTATCACCCTAAGCTTTAGGCTGAGTGTAGCAGGCAACAGCGCTGCACAACCATCTATTCTGCTTCAAAGCGCATTTGATTTCTTTTCTACATATGGTTTATTTTCTTTGGAGAGTGAAAAAAAATACAAGACCATGGTTCAACTTCCTATAGCACTTTCAACAAATATTTAACCCATGTTGACAGCTAGAGAAATCTATATCCTCTCTTGGGTCATTCCTTTCTAATGTGTTTGCATTCTTAATCAACCTGGTTAAATTTCAATGCTTCAGAGCTTTAAAAAAAAAATTCACATGATTTACCAACTTAACAACATGCTGTTCAAATTGCACTGGGCAAACCTGTTCAAAAATTAATCCAAAGCACATTTGATTGAATCTGCAGAAAGAAGCTAGAGCCCAGGTTATGGAAGCTGAAGACAGGAGTGCATGTGCCATTCTAGTGACAGTAATTTGGCGGGAGCATCAGTCAAACACCGCCGGCGATCGATTCATCAGTCTGGGTTCAGAGTGCCAAGATTACATGAATAATTCCTGGCATTATTACGGACATATCAGCCTTGTGCAGGTGTGTGTTAGACCACAACAGCTGGCTACAAACTCGTTATAGGGCAACAAATTTTTTTGGTCATGGCAGTAACATATGATGTCCTACGATTTTTTCCTCATACCATTAAAAGAAACGGACTTTAACAAGGATCTATGACAACATTTTCTGTAACAAGACAGCTGAATTTTGGAACACATCCATTGTGCCGAAAATACTTTCAATATGCCATGTCGTATAGCTATCGTACAATGAATGTGACAAGCATTCATTGTACGTTTAATGTGACAAACCAGAAATACTACAAGATGCTCTCATTTTCACTGGTCTGCAATTTAAAAACATAATGTTTAGGGGTCACCTTTTTGTGACTTTTGTCATAGCAACTCAAAGTGGTGCAGAATGTTTGCAATTTCATAATGAATTTGCCAGCTAAAGAAGGATTTGTTTATGCAAAGTAACACAACTCCACTGTGACGTACAAGGTCCAGACTTTTGGGTCATTTTGTCTCCGTCTCACTTTATAAGTTCAAGGCAGGGGCATTCACAAAGCTAACTTAAAACCTACACCAGTTGCCAACAAAACCTTTTCCATGTGAAGGAAACTCATAAGCACCATATTTGCATTAGTTGGGGAGTTAGGCAGCAAGAAGAAGATTAAAAAGAACAGAATATCCAATCAAACGATCTTGACTGTGTATCTGAAACTGTTTTTGAAAATAACCACATCTTGTATTAGTGAAACAGAACAAAAAGGGTATGCAGAAAGTTTGACAGCAAGTGAGAGAAATTTGTATAAAACATCAAACATCAAAGTCAGGGTATGAAACAGTTTTGGAAGCACAATTCAACTGATATCCAATACCTTTCTAGGATATATATAGCGAAGAAGGTGGGAATCACAGCTAGCATTTGAAAAACCTTCTGGATCCAAATCTGTACTGGTCACCTGGTTAGGCACCAGGGCCAAGGTTGAACGGGATTGCAATGTGCCACAACTGCTGAAAAGGTGCATCAAAATCCACATTCCAACAAAACCGCAACGCCATTCACCATGTCCATACCATCACACCTGACCTTCCGCCGCACCGTGCTGTTGTAAGGCACTAACTGCGTCGGTTTCTACGCCATCAGATGTAGCCAATCCTGCCACTACATATATCAACTGCAGTACTCTCAACTTACAACAACACATTCATAACAGCTATTACTAAAACAAGCTATGCCAGTTTCTACAACATACACTACCTAATATTATCTTCCCACAAATCTCAACGAAAAACTATTATGCATGCATGCTGGCACGCGGAGTGCGAAGTTGAAATGACCTATTCTATATTCAGTCCACATTGTAGTTTATGACCATATTCACATAAAAACTACATCACAATCACAATCACATGATTTTTCGGCAAATAAAAAAGCAACGACAGAAAATCAGTTTACCGCGCATTGCTGGAATGTAAGCAGGGTCCAAAAGGGCTGTTTTATATTCAGCGGACGTAGCGTTAGATGTCGGCGTACTTTGATGGATCTTCTAATTTTCCAAACCTCCATCCTGCATCCCAAATCGTGCAGATAGTGGCGCATCAGTGTCCCTCCCACTGGGCGAACACTCGCCGCGTGGGGCACATTAAACCGCTCATTTTCATACCGACATAGTCCCTAATGCATTACTACACAACATGGAGCGTTTTTCCTTTTTGCTTCTTAAAATTTACAATTTTTCCCATGTATTTTGCCCTGCCCCGGAATGTCCTCAGTGTTTCTAGTCTCAGATGCAAATCATATCATTTTTCTTATAATTTAATAATCATACAAATTCTTTCTGAGCTACTTGTCAATAAAGATTGTGACGTCTTTTGATTATAAGCTATTTGGTGCTATAGTTTTGCACACAAGCCTTCCAAAATGAGATTCTATCCATTCCCTTAAGTTATGCTAAAAGCATAACAAGGAATTATACCTGCCTTAGTTAAAATATTATTGTTCCTTGAAATAATCCTAAATTCAACAGCATATTTCATACAAAGAATCACAAGAATTTTCGTTGCAACAAAAGATAAAAGATATAAATAAGACAGGTGGTGAAGATAATTATTGCCTGGCTAACCTTGGTACAACAAGAGCTGATATACTGGCTACATTCTAGTTCTAGTGTCATGGCCATCTTTTTTGTGGACAAACTACCTACCTTATTAACGTAACTGACAAACTAAAAGCTTATTAAGAAAAGGTAACAAAATAGACATTATATGTGGAGATATAAAAGCCATCATCATCCTTATAACAGCTAGTTAACCTATGGTTGGATCGCAATATTCTTCAAAATTTTAGCATAAAAATGTTCAAACAGAGATATAACTACACTTCTTCCTGGATTTTGTCACTTTGGTCAGTAAATATGGTCCTTATCTTCCACCTAGTCATCATGAAAAGTGACAATTAACTATAATTACACAGTGTTTGCCCTACTATTACTTTGGCATGGTGGTACTGGCATGACAATGCCAGAAAAAAGGCAAACCTGAGATAATTACATATCATTCATAATCTATCTGAGGCTGATAGAAAGGGTAGTAATTTTAGGTGACTTCAACTAGAAAAAAGCACTGTGACGGAAATATAAAACATTGGGGGATAATATGAAAGCCAAACCTGACAACAAAATTAGTAAACCAACAATATGAGCTAGTAATTTAAGGGTATACACTAGACCTTTAAATGATACTGTTGATTCTTTAACTTTTGCAGTGGTGTTATTTTCTGGTAGAAAGAAAAAGGAGGTTTGTAGTCAAAACAATTCTGTAGTACAGTAGCAGTACATTGGAAACGCACATTCGTTGTCATGGATACACGGTGGAGACTTCACTGCGAGAGAAAACTGCCAGAATAAAACCAATGCGGACATTTTAAGATTTACAGTACACCAGTGCTTAATTAGTCTCATATTGCCAGACAGAAACAGGATTCCGACATTGCCACAAGCACCATATGCGAAAATAAGTGTGGTCATGTTGGGCTTGTGTTAACCAAGAAAATGATGCTTCCAGATTTTTCTTCTCCTTTTCTGAATGCTATTTTATAGAACAAGTCTACTTCTTTGAAATGATAAGAAGATATATGAATCAAACTGGGTTTTGTTACTTGACCCTATCAAATTTCAATGCTTCTTACAAAATTATGCAGGCAAGTCTTGACTTCCACTATTGTCTTCCTCTGGCAGACAGACAATAAAGATGCTACAACAGATAAATCAAAGAAAGACTGCTTTATGCTATTTGATATCATCTCATATCTGAACCGTATGCATCTCTGGGTTTTTGCTGCTGGTGGAAATGCTGTGAAATAAAGCCAGTAGGCAAGCGCAGAGGGTGTTTACCCATACATTAACCTAATTCTGTGACAAGGTATTTCATGTTGATTTTACGAATAAAATCATCAGAACATCTTCTTGTGTTTACTCTAGTATCATTGCAATTATCGACAACCAAACCTGCCCCCTTTGGGACATGTACGTTAACACGTAACAAGGGTAATATTTCCCACGATAGCTCCCATTTCTGTGTGGAACATCTGTTAAAGCAAACACATAAATGCAGGGAGAACCTTGAACTGACTGCCCCACCCATCAATTGTCGCCTGTCTCTCCTATGGCTACACATCAGCATTCTGATATAGTGACAAGTCATTGTTCTGGGGAAATGACATTTAAATCGAGATCAAGTTCTAGCACACAGCAGGCTATTTTTGCAATAGTTATAACAAAAGAAAAGACTGTGCTATAAACAGTTTATATGAATATCCTTCAGGTTCATTGTGCATGAGAAATTCCACTGCTATTTTACCAAATAAATCTAACCCAAAACATCACACTCACACACTAATAACAAAACATCCACTTGAAATACTACAATAATTATCTTGTATTAACAGCAATTTTCACCACCAAGAAATCGCTTTAGCAAATGAGTTTCGCGAGTCAAATTTACATCCTCTTTTTGAGTGGTTTATACAACAATTCTACATTGCGACAATACTACAACAGAGACAAGGATTTACCAAAATTCACAGCGACTTTCACCACAAAGAAATCCTGGGAGAAAGTGAGTTGCGGACCTTGACCCCTGATCCTTGCGCAAAGACCTTCTCCTGTTGCCAGACCCAGACAAAAACATGGCCTTTGTTTTGATTGCATCATCGGTGGCCCATAATCCTTTTCACTCACACGATTCCCCCATCCAGGAAGAAAGGGTTGTCTGTATGGTGTGTGTGGATGTTTACAAAAGGAAGGTGGTCAATTTTTCTGTGCATGTTACAAAAGGTGGGTAACAAGAGACGTCTGAGGGGGGTGGGTGTTTGAAGGAATAGCAAAGTTTGCACAAAGAAAACTGTCAAAAATACAAAGAATACATAATACTTGATGAAGACAAACACTCACGAAAAATATAGCAAAAATTACACTGATGTTTTTCCCTGTATCCATCCAAATGAATTTTGCACTGATACTGTAAATGAACTTATTTTTGTGTGGACTTAACCTTGCTGTAGGGGAAAAGAGATGTTTTTGAGCTCTTTGTTGAAACAACCCTAGTAACAAGACAGAGTACACCTTTGCTGGACGAAAATGCAAACAAACCAAGACTAATATTTCATGATTTATAGTACTTGATCACAATCCCTTCTGTAATATTCTAACCAGTGACATTTGAGCCCTTTTGTGCCACAGTCGAGGGCACTGTCCGCAAACTGCCAAGTCATCGTCCTGAGAAGCATGCCGTGCTGTCAGTTACTTTTTTGGGCACCACACAAAGGTTTGGTATTTCCACGTGTAAACAGGTAAGACGGTGTTGTACCATCTGGTGCCAGGGTGCTATCCCAAAACATGTCGTTCACATTGTAGCTTAAACAGAGCTCAAAACAGCGTTCCTTGCAATAAATACTTCTCTCATTTTGGTATTTCATGCAGACCTAAACATACAGTACCTGATACTACAAAACCTTCAGTAACAAAAGTCTTGAGGTTCATCTAGCATTCTAAGTAGTACAGAATAATAAAGAAAATAGATATTCTAGCTGCCGAAAAATGACTAGGCTTGCGATAAAAAGAACTCAGTTTGCGACCACATTGTTGCAATTATTTGTTACACGTTTTCCTTACTATTTGCTACTTTCTTTTTTGCAGTCCTCCCTTAAAACCCTGCTTATGACCATTCTTTGTCTATACAATAATGTGTACCTTAACATCTAGCCTTTGGGTCGATTGTAAATGCCCCTGGTCCAAATACAGCCATGGAGCACCCAAAATAGAAAGCTATTTCTTCACAGGGATATCCCCATACCTATGCAGCCTACATACCTGACAATGGAAATCTGAATTGTAGAATTTGCTGTATTTCAACAATGTCCAAATCAAAAAAATATCTACGAACTGAACAATAAAGAGATTTTACAGCAATATAACAATTCGGGCTGTGAATGGTTTGAAATGACACAAAAAATGTGACAGAAAAACTACTGACAACTAATCATGTACAATGTAAATCTTTCATTTTTCTTTGTCAGTTATGGAATATGCACACAATGCTATCCGAGAGCTAACCTTTATGCAAATGAGCAGCTGTATGTACACTTGTTGTTTCTGACCCCACCTAAGGTCCATGAGTCACCCGTGCACTGCACGCAGCTAAATTAAACATGGCCAACATACCACACTGTACCAGACACATGCACCTCTACAACTCAGATCACACAAAAATCAGGAAACCGCTATACAAAACAAAGACTTTCAACCCAGACCACAACTAGGAAAAACCCTGCCAAAATTATGTTTTGTCACTAAACAAAACCGTACAGGAAAGACCACTACAAAAACGTGTCGGCTAAATTTTTCGTACTCTGATATTCTGTTTATGACTTGACTCATTACAAAGGATAACATTCATTATGTCTATAACACACCTTATAAATCCAGTTGATTTTACTATTGATATAGGCTAAGTGTGTAAATAAAATGGGATAGAGAGGCAATCTCTTTGAGGACCTGGATAACAATATATGATCCTAGATTTAAACCAATCATACCCCCAGAGACAATAGGGATTCACCCTCTTTTCATTCAAAGCCAGCTGCCACACGACCAACCCTTTGTTTGTATTTACCGTCGTTCCCAAGAGAAAGCGTTCATCATCAGCGAATAGCTGCGAGACAGTCCAACAAAGAAGGGCCGAACCTGCACACACCTGCGCCCGCCTAAAGGTTAGAGGTCAACCTGACTACCAACATTACACAAAGACTTCTAACTACAAAGATGTAATATATTAGACAAATCAAGATAGTAGAAGTCTTCTCTGGTGTGCTGCTATTTTCTGAAACATCACCACTGAATACTGTGAATTAAGGACTGGTTTCACCTCTGCTATCCATGCTATTGTAAGAGAATTTATGTTGTTTAGCTTTTGAGTCCAAATATAGACTGTCTGGCTGAAAGGGCAACGCATCTGTCACAGGTAATAACTCATGTTAATGCAAAGAGTTTCACAGCAAAACGGATTAGTGCATCCTGGCCCAAATGAGGTCACCTCTTGACTCTGCTTCCTGAGAAATGAAATAAAAGAGCAAGAAGGGCGAGGCCGCCTACGCTTCCATGCCTGGGCTAGAATGATAACAGCCGAAAACACATAAAAACCCACTTATAACTCTACAGATATTGTTATATTATGTATGACTGGTAACCCATATTGAGGTTATAAAATCATCAATAACTTTTCTTCAATGAATTCTAATCTCTATATGGTTAGAGGTGGAACACATGGGACTTTCCCATAGGAAACAGGGACTACCGTAATTATCACAGGGCTCTGGTTCTGTTCCTGTTGTTGTTTCCTGGTTCTGAGATGAACCAAACCAAACAAAGTGTAAACAAAAATAACAGAACATCCTGTGGCCCTGAAAAATGTAGTCTTAGCGACTGAACATCCAGTAGTTTTCCCGTGTACGGGTTGTTCAATTAGGAAGCAACCCAAAAAAATTCAAATACGTTGTCTAAATATAATCTACACTAATTGTAATAATATAACTTCTCTGTTTTATAGCTATATATGCTTTACATATATTGCATTCATTGTCTCAAACAATACCAAATTGAAGTAAACCATTTACAGTACAATCACAGGTCCGACTACGAACTATATGTAATATTCACCTTGATATCAATACACAGGAATCTTAGAATTTCTAACACATAGAACATGAGTGTAGCCAATTTGTGTATGAAAATGGCATGAGTAACAATGGCTGTAATATTTACTGCGAAACAAAATCTACCTGCTTGATTAAATCAACACTTGGCTAACATCATTCTACAACATTTCTTACAACACAATGTTCACATTTTCACAGCAACCGTCCCAGGAATAACGTGTGGGTTTGACAAAATAATGGGGGATATTCTGGCGAATTTGGGTAAAAATGGCAAGGTCACACTTCTTTCAACAGTGGCAAATTTGCCTAACAATATGGAGAAAAGGGTCGTCTGGTGACCCGTGCTTTCAGGTGACCGACAACAAACGCAGACAACAAGTCCTGACTCAAACATGCTTTCTGAGGATAGTTTAGGTGAGGAGTTCTTGGAAGACGTGAAAATTTGGGGGTATTTTTTCCTTTGAGGGTGAAGCAAGGCTGTACGTGCGCGGCCATCTTGTCACATGGCCGGCTTGCCGGTGTAGGTACAGTAGAGGAAACGTGTCACTTTAACGTGACGCAACACGAGCTCACACAACAAAACTTCTGCTTTACTCTCACACACACAACTTCACAACTTTTCAAACACGACACATGACAACTGTAAAGCTAGCATCTCACACATTCCGCTACGTAGGCAAAAACAGGCGAGAAGTCCAGAAAGACCCAACCCATATTTTTTCGGGCCTCTCTTCACAGGCCGGTATGGCTGAAACTGCAACCCCACCTCCCCCTACCCCGCTACTCACGAGTTTTTGTAGCACAAGGATACGTTCTGGAATTAGGTCCTCCACTCTGTGCTTGTACTTGTATCTGTTGAGGGCCTGGAGAGACAGTTGAGTTCTTCCCTTGCTTTAAACTCATTGCAAAACGTCCAGATCACGATGAATGGTTGACCAAGATCGCATGGAAGTCCTTCCACGAAGGACCCCTATAGGCTTGTTTCCTATGAGGGGAATCTCCTGCGGAAAACAAAAATACCCACACATTTAGAAAGATCGATTCTTCTTCTACGTATATATGTACTCACTTATGAAATAGATGATGTATTTTGGGCTAGATGGCAACGATCTCGAGAGCAACACATCAATATGGCGTACCTTCTTGCGATAGCCCGCAAGGAGACAATCGGCAATTTCCGGAAAGTTTCGGGTCGAATCGGATGATGTCATGGATACATAATGAGCTTACCGTCGTTTGATTCTATCAGAAAATTCAATCCCGACTGTTTTTTCACGATATTATATCTATGTTCATACAAATTATCGTAAGAATCGTGAAATAAAAATAATTCTTTGGTTGCCAAGCAAAAGTTGTGACCTATGACCTGCACGTTGCACATATTGTCATGTGACAGTCATCAAGTCATCATGGCGGAAGTTCATCTTCTCTGAGACCTTCAGAAAGTCACAAGGTTTACTTTTAATCGTAATGTATTAAATCAATAATGTTTTGTTGACTACAGAAAGGTTATCTGGATAGGTGAAAACATCGGCGATCGTCGGCGTTCTTTGTGAGGTAAGAATGGCGGTATTTTTGCTTACTTTATTTTGGTGTGATCAACGAATTCTGCTATAATAAATAATTTTTCCCCCAAAAGTTTAAATAATACTAGTAT